>NW_014333384.1:0-2838 GCF_000341935.2 Cephus cinctus
TGTACTTGGCGTAGTTTTTTACACGTAAGTGTTTTTTGGGGGATATCAATATAGCATGGGCCATTAAAGTAAATTAGGTTAGGTTAGGGTGGAATGTTTAAACCTCGGAGACTGGGTATGTTAGTGGATAAGTATATCGTCGGCGAGCGAGCGAATCAAGCAAGGCCAACGGAAGAGGGCATTAAATGTTTGAAAAGGTTCCGTCCGATAAAGATAACTTACAATATCCTTAAATTACTGACGGAATATCGTTCAGGAGGCAGAAAATCGCTTTTGTGTTCAATTGAATTTATGTGCAACTGACAAGGAAACCCCCCCAACCCGACCCCACCGATTTCAATAATTTTTTGATATGTTGTAGTACTCGACAAAATAAGAGACACGTATTTTTTTTTTGTGCTGACATCCACTTTAAAGGGGTGAAAACGACCCCTGAAATTCACCCCCGAAAATCGTTTTTTCATCATATCTCGACTTCTAATTAATATTTTTTAATAAAACCAAGTGGAAAATATTTGTCATAAGAAGTCGAAGATATGAGGTTTGTTAATGACCCAAGGGGTTGCAACCCTTATTTTATATTTTGAAAAAACTATATTTTTTATGCTCTTTTTCTGCATAAAAACCGGGGTATGCGCTCAAAAAAATAAAGAAAAGCGTTTCCGTTAACTCCATCAAATATTTCAGTTGGGGTGTTTCAGGATTTTTCAAAGGGATAAAAACCACCCCTAAATTTTACCCCCGAAAATTGTTTTGTATCATATGTCAGATTCTAATTGATATTTTTTAATAAAACCAAGTGGAAAATATTTGTCATAAGAAGTCGAAGATATGAGGTTTGTTAATGACCCAAGGGGTTGCAACCCTTATTTTATATTTTGAAAAAACTATATTTTTTATGCTTTTTTTCTGCATAAAAACCGGGGTAAGGGGTCAAAAAAATAAAGAAAAGCGTTTCCGTTAACTCCATCAAATATTTCAGTTGGGGTGTTTCAGGATTTTTCAAAGGGATAAAAACCACCCCTAAATTTTACCCCCGAAAATTGTTTTGTATCATATGTCAGATTCTAATTGATATTTTTTAATAAAACCAAGTGGAAAATATTTGTCATAAGAAGTCGAAGATATGAGGTTTGTTAATGACCCAAGGGGTTGCAACCCTTATTTTATATTTTGAAAAAACTATATATTTTATGCTTTTTTTCTTCATATAAACCAGGGTATGTACTCAATATTTATTAATATTTTTTAATGAAACTATGATTAAAAATTATTTTTATAAGATTTATTTCTTTTTCTTCTCTTTTTATAATTAATTGTAAGTCACAGTATTTTATTCTTCAAAGTGTTGACAATAATGATTATCTTCAAAAAAGTGCTTAAAACATAAAGACTTCATTGCACTTGCAACTCCTTCAACTGCTAATGTTCTTCCAGAATGCATTTCTAATTGGAACCCACTCTGATCTGAATTATATAAATTTTCAATTCCAATTGATGATATAGAAGATTTCACATCAGCAACAAACATATCAGCCATCATTTGGAGGCCTAAAGTATTTTCCAATGTTTTCCTAGTAATAAATTTATTTATTTTTCTAGACACTATTCTGTGAGCCTTTTGGAATTTCGCTAACCAATTTTTAGAAGCTTTAAATCTTACATCTTCAGATCCAATTTCTTTTTGAGCTTGTAACGCCCATCTCCGTATATCGTGATCGTGAATAATTAAACCACTTTCAACAGCAGCTTTAAAATTATCAAGTGTGTATTGACAAATCCGTGCAATTTTTTCTCGGTACGTGCCACCTTCATTAATATTGTGAGCTCAACGTTTGAGCTGACTGATTGATGAGACTTTTCTGAATCTTCTTTACGCTGTTTCAATACTTAAGTTTTCTTTTCCCACTTCTCCAATATTCTACAGCTTTTTGTTTGTAATCAAAATTGATGTCTTCAGTATCTTTCGTACACTGATTTGTTGGTGCAACGTCAGGATCAGGAAAATGATGTTGAACTTCATCCTCAACTATTTCACCATCACAATCCTTATATTCTTCCTCAAAATCCAAAGTATCCTCAAAAATCGTATCAACTTCATTGAAGTCATTTGCTGCATCGATTAATATTTGTTTCAATTTTTCTGACAACTCAATTTCTTTATAATTCGTCACACTATTGGGTATTTGTAAAGTTTGAAAATACGCTAGTAATAAATTCACTACATTTAAGGGATTAATCTTCATCTTTGAATCTAAAATATAAACATTAAATAATAACTCTTTATTACGAAGATTAATAGGTGTAGAAATATAAATTACAAAATACTCACATAACTACCTAAAAATTAGATAATTGGTTGTAAAAATATCCACACCACGTATGATATATTATAATGTTTTGTGTTTAACAATGACAGATATATATACATAAAAAAATTATTGAAATCGGTGGGGTCGGGTTGGGGGGGTTTCCTTGTGAGTATCATCCGATTTCAGTCTGTGCGCAACTGGGCAAGTGGGTCCGTGGGATGTCTGGGTCGACGGAGATTTCAGTCTGTGCGCAAGTGGTTGGTGGGGTGGGCAAGTGGGTCCGTGGGCAATTGGGTCCGTGGATGTTACGAGATCCGTGCGCAAGTGATCCATGGGCAACTGGGTCCGTGAGTAGGTGAGCCGTAGGCAAACGGTCCGTGCGCATGTGGTTCCGTGGACAAGTGGTCTGTGCGCACCTGTATACTACTCGTAATTTTCTTATTTTGAAACTATATTATTTTCTGTCCGAAGGACTACTACTTGAATAGTCACCGGAGTCGCATTCTTATCAGTCCCGTTTGCGGGA
>NW_014333384.1:3072-30613 GCF_000341935.2 Cephus cinctus
GGGGGGGGGGTAGACAGTTCCTGTTTTGGGATTAGTGGTAGATTTACGCGCATGCGTATATCCTGGTGATCTAACATATATATGATGACGTACTGGGTTGGTTATTTACCCAAGGTCTACTCAAATGCAGTTATCGCAACAGGGAGGGAACGCAAAAAGAAAGGGAACACAAGGTATAATATAAAAGAATATAATTAATAAAATATAAATATCGATACACAAGAAAATAAAAAAGAAATGAAACCAGATGATAATAAATTAAAAATATCAGACATCAATTGATCATTTGTCTTAGCAAGACACTGGAGTAGAAACCAAAATATCCACTATGACAGCTGAGTTGAACACGGTGAAAGAAACAGGGAATACTATTGTTAAAGATGTTGCTGAGTTATCAAATAGGGTCCATAGAGCAGAAGAAGACATTAACGATCTTCATCGAGCAGGTAAAAATAGCGATCAATCAATTGTCCTCTTGATGAGTATTAGGGAGTTTGAGAACGACAAGAGAGAAGGAAGAATCTCATGGTTTTTGGGTTCATTGAACCCATGGAAAAGGAATCGAATAAGAGATTGAATATCGACAAAATTGTGAATCTTCCCAACAACAATTATACGCTGGATACTGTGAAATGCATGCGTATTGGAAAATATGACGCAACATCCGCGTCTCTTAAAAATTCTCCTGTATGAATCATCGCTTGTATTCAAACTAAGGCAGGAATTCGCGAAGAGGAGGACCGTGAACACTTTTCTACCATCCCTACCGAACGTCACATTGCAGCGCCAAAAGTACGTCAAGTTGAGAGAGGAGTTGACTTAACGCAAGCAAACGACGGGTTCACAGAACTGGAAAATAGTATCGAAGAATGGATCAATCGCCGTTGCTCGGAAATGGGGCCAGCAGAGGAGAGTCTCCACCCGGGAGGGAACATGACTGTTCTTCAAGGTTCCTCGTCCACGACATCTAATATAACTCATAGGAAATTAATAAATATGTCCATGCTCTATTAAAACACAAATAGCATTCTTAACAAAGGGACACAGGTGCTACTCACCTCGTCAAGTCTTAACTTCGATTTAATTGCTCTCACTGAAACCTGACTTACCCAGGAGAGATATTCAACAGAATATTTTGACAAAAATATGTATTCAGTATTCAGGCAAGACAGGTTAGATCCGAGCAAGGATCGTGGAAGGGGAGTTCTGGTGGTAATTAGGTCCACCTTATTACCTCATCAGCTTGACCTCTCTGACTTATTCCCGTTTTTCGTCGCTATTGCCTTGAAATTCTCGCTACGATCAATGCCAATTATTGTTTTAGTCATCTAAATTCCTCCAGATGCACGCACTGCAGACTATGTTGATTTCTTGGATGCTCTTATTGACTGCCCACTACTTATTTCTCATAATCTAATTATTCTAGGTGACTTCAACGCCCCTAAATTCACAGATAGTATCCGGGCCTCACTCACTGAGCAGTCTAGTCCAAACCGCAAAGCGAGAGCGGTCACCGAATTCGCATCATTCCTAAACGTTAAGCAACATAACCTTATTCAGAATCATAACGACCGATACCTTGATCTGGTCTTTGCGAATTTACCTTGCCATGTTAATGAAGCACTCGAGTCCGTAGTAACCTGTCATCGCAACCACCCAGTGCTCGCTATTGAACTTTCTATCCCAACACCAAACCATAGAGTTGTAAACTCTCCTAAGTCACATTTCCCACCTAATAACCTTAATAAACCATACAATTTTAATAAGTATGATTTAAGGACGCTATACGAGTGCTTGAAGGTCTGTGATTGGTCTTCTCTAGCCTCGGATGAGAATGTGAATATCACTTGTGATAACTTCTATAGCATTATTTACGATATTCTGGATACTCACGTCCCACGAAGAGAGGTAAAAAGCTCCAAATAGCCTTCGTGGTTTACTAGCAGCATTATTTCTTCTATTAAATTAAAGGACTACCACCACAGAATGATAAAAAGACAAATTTAATTTTCAACCACGACCAATTTGTGTTTCTTACAATTAGACGGGTAATAAAAAATGATAGTAAGGGAGCGCATCAGGGGTATCTTAGAAGACTAGAGACTAACATCATTGAATCTCCATCCAAAGTTTGGAAATATATTGATGGAATCCGTAATGACTCGCGAATCCCACCCATAATGATGTTGGAGAATGGTTCTGTTGAGGAGCGATATATGATTGTGAATGAATTCGCTCGATTTTTCTATAGTGTTTATGTGCCGACAGATCTACCCCTGACACCTGAATTGGCGGATTCTAGGGCCACTGTGAGACTCGGAAATATCTTATCGGTATCACGTGATGATATCGCGAAAGCTCTCTTCAAATTCAACACCAAAATGACAGCAGGTATTGACAGGATACCGAGTGTTTTCCTCAGGGGCTGCTCGGAAGCCTGGATTGAGCCACTTTACTTAATCTTCAATAAAGCCTTAAAAGGAGGAATCTTTCCGGACAGGTGAAAAATCGCCAAAGTCATCCCAGTATTCAAATCAGGATCAAAAAATGAGATCACTAATTATCGCCCAATATCTGTATTGTCTAATTTTTCTAAGGTCTTTGAAATTTGTTTCTACAACATATTAAACTTCACATTCACTTCTCAACTGTCCCTATACCAGCATGGCTTTACGAAAGGTCGATCAGCTGTAACCAATTTAGTTTCCGTCTCTCAACTCTTGATTAATGCAGCTTCAGCAGATAAACAAGTTGATGTGGTCTACACTGATTTTTCGAAGGCTTTTGATAAATTTAATATTAACGTGTTATTGAAACGCTTGATGGAATAAGGAGTCGAAGAATCGCTACTACGTTTATTAAACTGATATCTATCGAATCGGTAAAATTTTGTCTACCATAGGGGTTTCGTTTCCTCCCCATTTTCCCAACATCTGGCGTGCCACAAGGCTCAAATCTTGGTCGATTGCTGTTCAATATCTTTCTTAATCAAGTGACACAGCATTTGAATTGTGAGCACTTGTTTTATGCGGACGACGCAAAAATTTATAAATTAATTGAGTCCCCTGATGACTGTGTAGCCCTTCAGGTCAATGTTACAAACTTTGCCTCCTGGTGTGAGTCGAATGAACTCCCACTGAAGATTAAAAAAATGTGAATACATCAGTTATTTCACGAATCGCTCCCCGATTACCTTCGATTACACAATTAATGAAACAACTCTAACTAGAACTAACTCATGCGTTGATCTAGGAGTAGCTTTTGATCGAGCCCTAACATTTCAGCCACATATTGAGGGGGTCGTAACTAGCACTAAAAGAGTACTTGGGTTTATAATTAGAACATGTCGTAGCTTTAAAAACAACACAGTCCCTCGAATATTATTTAATAGTCTTGTTAGATCTAAACTGACCTACGGTAGCATCCTCTGGTCTCCTCTGTACGAGAAATACATACAAGTTCTGGAATCCATCCAGAAAGGATTTTTGAAATTCCGAGCCGGAAGCAATCGATTTAATTTCCTAACACTTGAACAACAAAGAGTCAAAACGGCCATCATTTTCGTAGTAAAAGTACTCAGGGGTATCGTTGATGCTCTTGAGGTACTATCCCAATTACACATCAAGTTCTCTCGACCCGCTACAAATCATGCATCTACCTCCCGAGAGTGAGGAACAACCTAGCTTTCTCATTTCTAATCCATAGAGCTAGTATTGCGATTACTTTTGTTGAGAAATACATTTATGCTGACGAATATTGCACCATAGTGCAATGATCGGTGCGATGACCGCGAATGCGATAGCACAAAGAAAAATGAAAATGCTTAGTCTGTAAAATTGTCAAGCAAAGCTCTATTATAAAAGGACTGCCTTGCGAGAAGCAGTCAGTGGTCGACATGTAGTTGTCTGTATTGAGTCTTTGAATAAATTCATATATAAAAATCTACCTTTTTTATTAACAACTTTTATGTTCAGCCGCTACCCTAACCTGGATGTGTTGAATGATTCTATGGACTCGCTTTTAAAAAAGGCGTATAAAACTGTCATCGTTCATATTGAATTTCCTGCTCTTGTATATAGTTTAAACATACGATTATACACTCGCCACGTCGCATATGTTCTTCGATTAAAGTTCTCATTATGTTGTTCTTTTACCGCGTATTACTACCTAGGTTAGGATAAACTAATTGTAAGTTTATTCATTTACTACTTAAGTCATGTAATTGGCCTCGGCTGTTTGAATTTCATCAAGTAAATAAATAAAAAATAAAATAATACTCAAAAGACGCAATACTCGATTAGACAGATTCAAAATAGTAACAGAAGGGACAGCTCGCTTGGGAGCTAGCAATGTCGCAATCGGGCTTTTAACGGGTCGGTGGGAAGGGGAGCCGGGGAAGGATGGATACGCAAGTAAGCAAAGGCACAGGGGGGAGGGCTTATCAGAACTAAATATCTCAAGAACAACAAATGGGCGCTAGCTATTGTAACGGGATAGCACCGTCGAGTGACCTCAGGAGGTCCTCGAATATTTACTCTACTCGATGGCACGGCTAGCACGGGGGAGAGGAGAAGGGCATCTCATGGAAGAAGGTTCCCCAACGCAAATGGCTTCTTACGATATTACTTCGATGACTACAGTTATTCGAAAGGCGAACGGGGGAAAAGAGGGTAGCTAAAAAAGGGCGCAAGATACCAAAAATAAGGCGCACGCAACATACCACTCGGTCCCAAGCCTCTCCAGTAGAAGGCCGATCTAAATCCTGAAAAGAACTACTAAGACTAAAAAAGCCAGTCAATGTGAGACGGCTCGCTAGTGTCCGGAAGGAACCTACGAAATTACAAAAACGCAAATAGAAAAGGGTGCAGGGAAAAGGGCAAAAGGGGATTTTAATTATACGATAATCGTGCTTACTCAATAGCTCGCTACACAGTAATCCCAAATAAGGACTTTCACTCACTCTTTCACTGTTAATCGAAGAAATCCGAAATCACACACTTCGCTCGCTCGCAAACCTGGCTCGAAGTGACGAAGTTTGGAAGTTTTCTGGTTTTCATTTCCTCTGGTGGGGCTCCAGGTCCTCGGTGACTAGTTGAACCGCTGGACTGAGAGGGGGCAACGTGTTTCGGTATTGGTCCGCAGTTTGGCTATGGCAGGGCTCTGGCGCCTTCCGTTGATACGATGCTGGCTGGCCTTTCAGCACCTCGCTCCAGGGTGGCACGGGGTTGGCTTCGCCGCCACGCTGGGTAGCTGCTTGCGCGCCGGGCAACGTACCGGCCTCCATGACTTGTTAAACTCCTCCCGGGCACGTCCGCGGAGTTGGAGGGAGAGGGCTCCTCCGCTGTCACACGGGCCTCTTTACTACCCATGTGACGGGACTGCACCGAGCCTGCATTCACATGGTGAGGGTGGCTGCCTGGCGGGCATCATCTCCACATGGTCTCGATTAGCTGTCGAGCCTCCTGTCCATGCCTTCCCTGCATTTCGATGCCTAAGCAACGTAGTAACTGTCTCAATCCTTCCTTGCTGACTGTTGGTCCTGGGTGATGGTCCTCGATGGCTCCAAGCCAGTGCCCTAGAAGAATAGGGGACTGGCAAAGGAAGGCTGGCAGGAAGGGATCTTATATTAAATACAATGTTCCTAAAACACTAAATATACGCAATAAACAACAATACCTGAGAATATACCTGATACGCAACGCTCGAGGCGAATAGTATCCTCGAGCCAGATAGCGAGGAAGAGTCTGTAGTAACATTTTTGTTACAATATTGTAACGTGACAAAACGACCAACTTCTCAGTATTCCTGTACTGAGAGCGCACTCGTTACAAATAGACGACAAGGACGCACGGCTAGTGTCAGCACTAGCCTATAGATGAAAAACGTCTCCCGAAAGTTAATCCGCGGAAAGTAATCGAAAAATAATCCGATAGAGAATAAGCACTTCTCGCTAATAAATATTGGATTACAATTAGTCAAATACGACATTTCAAGTCAATCGAATGATGATATTCGAAAACCGGAATTACTAGAGAGGATAGTCGAAAATCAGAAAAGGCAAGTGAGTATAGTTCAAGTCAGCGTAACTTAAATCCGCAAGGATAACGCATTTAAAATCGTATAATGTTAAGCTCGATTTATGCCTTCTGGGATAGAGCATATTCATTTCATTACTGATCATAATTGTGTCGAAAGGCTACGGAACATTAGCATTAGCTATTCCGCTTAGACCTACACGTAGAGAAAATTTATTCAAGTTCTGAGGAGAACATAGCGATCTACCTCAGAAAGGCTACGGAACATTAGCATTAAGCTCGATTTATGCCTTCTGGGATAGAGCATATTCATTTCATTACTGATCATAATTGTGTCGAAAGGCTACGGAACATTAGCATTAGCTATTCCGCTTAGACCTACACGTAGAGAAAATTTATTCAAGTTCTGAGGAGAACATAGCGATCTACCTCAGAAACTTCAATTATCGCCATATTGTTATAATCTATAATCCGCGCCGTAATTAGTTGAGTCGCACACAGTGCCATAGCCAATATATAGGTAAAGCGCCACTAAGGCTGTAGGACCAACACAGGCATATCCTCTGTACCTCACATACAGGGCAGAGAGAGATAGGAATAGAAAACAAACATAGCATGATTCATTGACAATCCTTCCTACAATACCGACCGTTATATCAAACGATTATAAGTGACACACGTCACAGAACGACTGTACCGATTAACGATAATTCAATAAATTTTTTTTATTTTATTTTACTTTATCAACCTGTGTCGACTAAATTCTTAAAGATGCCAGCCCCGAGCACTTACCTACATCCTATTTCATACACTCATAAGGAGCATACGAAATTGCACTATCGACAAACGTTACAATATATATTTATATACGTTGTAACGTGGCGTTACATAGCTGGAGGGGATGCCCAGCTGGGAATGACCGAAAAATAAATAAATAGGACTTATCAAGTCGGACAGTGGGTTCGGCGGCACAGTGGTAAGTGCCTGAGTTGGCAGTCTGAAGGTACCGGGTTCGACTCCTAATTAGAAATCATACTTTTTCGAAAACTTCTAGCCCTCCAGCGCCCCCTGGCGGCTCTGTAAATAAATTAATTATAGCGAAGGCGAACCGGGGACCCCGTTATAATGTATTCACGCTACAACATTTATTCATATCCGCTTACCTATGCATAATCATATAGGCATTATAACATAAATACATCTACACCGATATACTCAACCATTGTAACGCTAACAACACGAACACAAATATCACATATAAATCTCACGACTGAACGAGTATCGGTATCAGGCGATAAGAACGCCCGGGTTGTTCAAATAATCAACAGTTCATAATTATTTGCAAATTAATCACTACTGAATCTTTAATATAGATATCATTTCACAACATTCATCGGTTTACTTGAATTTTTTCTAAAATACCAATTTCCTCATTTCAAAATTTCTGATTGCGTACATCGCTCAACATGCAATGAATAAGCAATAAAACAACAGCTGGGCATGTTCCTGGGAATTCAAAAAATAATAACAGGTTCATCCTCTACGATCATTCCTTCAGTCTAAAACATGTTGAACGTAAGATGTGTATCCCTAAACCTGCCCCACGCTGTAAGTGACGCTATGAATTCCCAAAATCGGGGATCTTAGTTTTGATACACCCCCTAATCCTCGCAATTTAAATTATAATTTGCAGTCTTTTAATTGCTGATTCGCCGACATATCATAAAATCTCGGAATATACTCTTGTATATGCTTCTCAAATTCGGTTCATCATATCTTTTTGCGTGGTTGGTACTTTTTTGTACACCTCTTCTTTTAAGTGACTCCATAAAAAGAAATCTAGCGGTCTTAGGTCTGGTGAGATTGTAAGAAGTAGCTCCTCGATAATCCATCTCTAAATAACAGTTGCATTGTTATTGACAGAACAACAGTAGTATTACATGAAAATCTTCCATCGACCATAGTCTTTTTCAATATTGAGGTCACCTTGGTTTTTTAGTCACGACTGCATAGAATACGTGCCTGACGTCATTTAGGGACTGAAGTACAAGCGTAAGACTGCGACAAAGTAATTCGAATAGAACCACACGTGTCATTGCCATCTATTTGACTTTCAGAGCTTATTGGACGTCAGCAGACATGCGCATTAGTTCTTACGAGAATTTTTGTTGGCGTTCACCACGTAAAGTGTGCAGTGTGCATTTCTTTGTTGGCAAATGCGAAATAACGAGAAGTTTTTAACAGCAACTACTACATTTAACGTCTTACAATTATTAACGAAAAACAAAAAGTCATGGCTAACTTGAAGGAAAGGGACACACCCCGCAAATTGATTTACTAAAATATGTATGGAATGACCATGCAGAATATTTTCGAAATTATTGCCGAATACCAGCTGACATATTTAATATTTTACTTTAGATGCTAACTTACAAAACCAAAAAATAAAATACGAATCATAATAAATTTACATCAGCCAAAGAGAAATCAGTTTTAATCTGTAATTTTTGGGCATGAAGAATTCGTATTTTAGTTTAATAGTCATCTTCACAATAACAAAGTAAACAACAATATCAAGTATTGTTGCGGAGGTCTGCACATCTCTAATTGAAATACAACAAGAATATGTTAAGGTAAATACATAACTTTTATTTACTTGCTATATTTAATTTTTATTACAGCTAATTAGTACACTTTATTTACTTGTCATATAGTAAAACACCAAGGTGACTCAACGTTTTGTAACGCATACACTGTTCGATAAAGTTTCTGTGAGTCTGTGGTAGGTGTAGAAATTGTTAGAAGTGCTGGATAAGTCGCAATTTATGCAGACGGTAGTTGATCGAACTGGCGACATTACGTTGATACTGACAGTGCTTGAAAGAACTTCCTGCTGTAGTTCTAATTATAGCTGAATAGATAATAAGCGTTATACAAAAATATCTCTATTTTCGCTTCGAAGAGAATATGATTAATTTGATGTTCGACGTGCTACAGATTGACAATGTATTCTTCGAATACAAATAGTTTTATTATAATTCATAGCTAATGTCTTCTTGAGTGAAACAAATAATTTATGTTTTCTGTGTCTTGCTTAAGTTGTGATTATCATTTTACAGTTTTTTCAGTCTATACTAACCGTTAATTGTCCATTAATTCTTCATTAGGCCCGTGACAAATAACCGATGTTGACATTGAACAAATATAAATAACGCTTATTAATTAAAAACGACCTTATCCTACAGAGAAATTGATAATAAATATTATTGAAACTTCTAAATCTCTTCGTGAAACCTTTATCACAAAAAGATTATATTGAAGAAAAAAAGAAAGACAGAAATACTTTCCGTCAGTGTCTAATTTTGAAAATAATTTCAGATGCCTGAAGCTCAAGGAGATTGAGGAAATGATGCACAAGGATATGAAGAAAATGGAAAATTTCCGCAGCGTATTGGAGTAATGGATAGGAAACACATACAGTTAAAAGCGCTACCGGAAGAAGGAGCAATTTTATAAATGACAAATCTTGCTTGCGGATTTATGTTTTAATTTTATATATAATAATGGTTGATGTGTATGTCAAAATTCGGATGGAGGTGCTTATGAAATTTTATCTTAGCATTTGTGCTATACATATGGAGAAAATACTTTACAACTGTTACCTTCGGCTATACTTTAAGAGTAAAAAAAACCAAATGCTTTTAACGCAGACAATTCATTGCCTCAAAACACAAATCTCGTTCATCCGTATCTTGGTTCACATCAGAGGGTTCCTGCTAATTAATTGTATAATTATAATCTTTGAAGAGCATGTAGAGGGATAAAAATGTCTTTGGGACTATTTTAGTGTTTTTAAACTATAATGAAAAAATTATGCTCTTAAAACCGCTAAAAACGGTACTCGAATTATACATCTAACAATTATTTGAGAATGCATATGGAGAGTGGGAAGTGGGACGGTTTTCGGCCAATGATCAGCGATTCTGACGCCCGTCGAGATTTTTCTTCTTTTTCATTATGTAAAGAGCTTCCTATAATTATAGATCCCATTTAAAATTGGTATAGAGGATACCATAACTACGAATTCGCTGAAATTAGTATACCCGGTTTAAAAAATTTAGACAGTTTTTGTCCCAAAAGTTGTGATTTAATCTATTCTGCTGTTTTTAGCCGATTTTATCCTCATTTTTGAAAATGTGTATTTTTATACGGCAGATTTTACATTGTACTTTTGTCCGAATAGTGGTTTTTTAACAAGTTTTTATCCACTTTATTCATGATATAATATTCTGATGAAGTAGAACAAAATCAGTTTAAGATTTGAACTTTTTTCTCAAGTAGACTTGGTCTAGAGTCTTTCGGAAAATACACAACATAAGACTCGGCAAGGCTATACTTATATGGGCCGCCTAGTTATATCCACGGATAGAATCAAACGTCTCAGAAATGATTCTACTTTGTAAAAATGGTTCGATATATTTATAAATATTTTCGGATATGCTGAATCGATTATCACCACGACTATAAGGTCACAGTGTTTCAAGAGCTTGCGAAAAATCTAAAAATTTCAATTTGATCGTTGTCATTCTCATTGTCATCGCAACGTACTGTTTCTGTTTAAACTACCGAGCGCGCTGCGGTTACACTCTATCTCTCATGCTGTAAATAAGAGAGAACTACAAAACGAGACAGATGGCGGACACGGCTGATGTATTGCCAAAAGCATTTCTTTATGTTATTATACGCGAGACTCTACCAAGTGTCTTGACCATATTTATAACTTTTTAACACGATTAAATTGTGTCCTTAAAGGCCAATGCAATATAATAAGAAATAAGCAATAAGAAATAAGCAATAAGATCTTCAATTGTATATTTACCTAATTCCATTGGATCCTCCAATCAAGAAGAAGAAAATCGTTTTTAAAACCGAGCGTTTACTAAGTCTCTACGATTTTGGTGACGTCTTGGACATAGCAACGATATGGAAGCGGTTGCTAGGGTCTTTAAGGATTTCACGGAGGATTACTATTTCACTTTAAGGATATTTCATATATATTTCACTTTAAGGATTTCAGGATTAAAACACATACATATTATAGTTTATAGGGTTAAACTTCTTTTGGATCCGATGAGAGAGGAACCCATATCACTACCATAATAATACTGGAAGCGGTTGCTAGATTCCATTGGATCCTCCAATCAAGAAGAAGAAAATCGTTTTTAAAACCGAGCGTTTACTAAGTCTCTACGATTTTGGTGACGTCTTGGACATAGCAACGATATGGAAGCGGTTGCTAGGGTCTTTAAGGATTTCACGGAGGATTACTATTTCACTTTAAGGATATTTCATATATATTTCACTTTAAGGATTTCAGGATTAAAACACATACATATTATAGTTTATAGGGTTAAACTTCTTTTGGATCCGATGAGAGAGGAACCCATATCACTACCATAATAATACCTTGTTCGACTAGAAAATTGTGGTGATATGTGTGTTAGCTAAACTACAATATTAATATTATTCCTACGATAGAAGTATAAATAGAAGGAGGCGGATCCTCAGCCCATATGGATTCCTGGCTCATGGGACCCCGGAGAAGTTACACTCTTCCAAAACATTAGTGTTCATCTGTTTTCCAGTAATTCGGAGTGTCATTGTAATGTGTATTAGTAGTATCTGACTGAAATAACACTTTTTATTTAAATATATATTGCAACGCATTTCGTGACCTACGTCTTATCTATGACCCCAACGTGGTATTTCGCGGATCCCTTGGGAGCCAGGTGGATCCTTGCACCAGGCCGACTCGTCGGGCCATTAATTCCTAATCCGCGGCACGTCAACTCCAGGAGTCCTCTCGACCGGTTCTTCCCGCTAGCTTCTAATCAGACATGGTAGAGGGGAACGTGAGAGCGGTGAATCTCTGCAGGAATTAGCCGGCATTTTTGGCAATAACTAACACGGTGGGAGTTAATTCCAACAGTGGCCATTTACTTTCCTCGGCAAACGAGTACAGTCGGGTGATGTATACGAGCGTGGCTCTATACAATTCTAACATAAGTGTTAGAATTGACCTCCGGTCGCGGAGGTCGTCTCTGTTGACGGTGGACGGTTTGAATCTGCAAACGCCAGGGCACGTGGCGAGGCCCGCGGCCCCCCACTTCTCGTGCCGTGATGCACCGGCAGATGCGTTTTATCCCCAGCCGGTGCGCTGCGTGGCCTTGGGGCGGTCGTCTGAACTACACTTACCGATTCTCTCGGTACACCGAACCTTTCCTCCTCGTTGCTCGGGTGGTGGTGGTTGGCTCTTTACCTCCGGATTCTTTCTCCCTCGATTCCACTTGATCCTCACCACTGTCCGTTCCGAATGGCCGTCCGGGGAAAGCCATGTTGCCCAGAGGAGGTATTCTTTTACAAATCGAACACTTTTTTCGAATGTAGAATTTAGATTCTCATGAAAATTTTTTTACAGCTTCTATTCAAGAAATAATGTGACTCCTGTATCACGATTTTTGAGAGAACATTTTTTTTTGATAGGTATATTTATTTTTAATTTCAATGATAATCGAAGAAATGATAATTACTCATGTATATAAAATTCATTATTTCTGGTTTTACTCATTCAATCGATTTCGTTTTTTTTTTAATTCCTTACCGTGTTATGTTAGCTCTTTAATGAATATGTAAATGATCTTCATTCTGTTATTTAAAAAAGTTATTAACAATTTTATTGTTTAAACAATTATTTTACATTTGCCCCCTCAATGAATAACATTTAAAAAAATACTACCGTGTGCAGTATGTTTTAATCTAAAAAACCCACACTTAAGAAATGTGGAGACTTTATTAGATCCGAAAATATTAAATATTTTCTAGTGCGCGGCGTGCGCGTCGCGCGTGGATCATAGCTTGACGTGCTAAAACGTCTCTGAGTAAAGAAAGAAACGAAATAATATTTAATATTTTCCAATCTACTAAAGTCTCCATTGTTTTTAAATGTGCATTTATTAGATTGAGATATAGCACACAAAACAGTATTTTTTGAAATATTATTCATTGAGGGGGCAAAGGTGAAAAAATTGTTTAAACAATGTAAGTGCTAATAAATATTTTAATTAAAAAAATAAAGGTCATGTAAATATTCAATAAAAATCTACCATAACAATGTGAACAATGAAAAAAAAGACGGAATCGATTGAGTAGGTTAAACCAGAGATATTGAATTTTGTATTTAGGAAAGTGTAGCATTTTCTCGAATTTTATTGAAATTTCTGTTTAATATAGTTAATTGAAAAAAATTTTTTCACCAAAATCCCGATATAGGTGTCGGCTAATTTGATGAGGAGATGTTATAAAAAAAAATTCAGAGCATTTAAAAATTCGAAAACTTTTTTTTTTACAAATCCGTACGATTTATAAAAGAATGCCTCAGGTATGTAGGTATCTGACCTACCTCGTTCTGCAGGTATAGGCATACTCTTTATCATTCTTTGTAAGAACGTACGTTCCAGGGTAACAATTTTTTATGTACTGGGTGTCGCGCGTGAAAGTCCATAGTGTCCAGGTGTTCCGCTCCAAAGTTTCTTACGTCTAGGTGTCAGGCGTGGAAGTCTAGGGTGTTCAAGTGTTCTGCTCCGTAGTTTCCTGTATCTATGTGTCGCAAATAAAAGTCCAGGGTGTCCAATGTTCCGCTCTGTAGTTTCTTGTATCATCTTGTGTCGGACGTAGAAGTCCAGAGTGTCCAGAAAAGTGTGTTACGAGCGACGCTTTGGTGCTTCACTCAAACTATAGTATTCTCTCTGTTGTTCGCACAGTCGGAGGTACGTAAATAATCCAGCACACTCTTCTCTCTTATGTTTGCCACACGGCTTCAACAAGCTGGACACCATTAACAACGCTTATATGCATTGAAGATTACATTTTCTTCAAAAATTTGTATATATCTTTATATATTTCTGAAAAAAGGGACTTATAAATTAAATTTATATGCCAATTAACATTTTCGACAACACAATTCTGATTAGCGACATCCTAATGCATTTACATTTTATATCTATGAAAATATAGATTTCAGTGCTTAGAGCTTCTATGTCCCGTTGAGCAACAAAAATTTGTGTGTGATGATATGTGACTTGTGATAGGCAATTTTGAAAATACAATTAAAATGATGGGCCAGTGCTAGAACATATAATAGGCAAACATGTAGTGACTTATGTACTTGGTCTCAATAATCTGATATCAATAATTTTTATTAGAGGAATACACAGCACTCTTGTACTTGGCGTAGTTATTTACACGTAAGTGTTTTTTGGGGGATACATATTGTAACGGTATTTTTGTTTGGTAATAAACGTGAAAACCTTGATCGCGAGAGCAACAAAATATCCCGTCATAAGTACACGAATTCTTGCGAGAGCAGCAATCGAGACTATACCCGATAAAAGACCTGGGCGCCAGGTATCCTCTAGGAATACCGATTTCACGAGACAAGTTATCCGGTAACCACTCTCACGAACATTCGTTCGACAACACACTAGCTCAGCCTGTTCACCGTGGAACACAATGATAGAGGGGCAGGGTTCTTGGATTGGGAGCTAGCGAAATCACGAAAGTAACCAAATAGGATTTCAACAAATCATAACAAAGCCCTTTTTATTAGGATATCAATAAAACAATAAGTGCTGTAGGTTGGACCGCTCGATAGCTAGGTCCCCAATTACGTGAGATACTCGGGCACGAAGAACAAAGTGGTGTACTACAATATGGACAATATTAATAACGATAGTGATATGCCGAAAATCGGTCGCGTATAGATTACAAAAGGAATAGTACGTGTCGTGTAAGAGTCGTACGATAGCCTTAGCAACTGTGCTACACTGGCGTAGCTAATAGCGCATTCTTCACGGACCGATAGCCCTAATGTTTGAGTATTACGATAGTACTATTACTAAAGAACGCTAAGCAATGGCATATCACCGTACATCTGAATTTGAACAGAATAAAGCACAGATATAACAGTAATACGACAATGATGAATAAAACTAATATTCGCGAGAACGAAATAAACAAGAAACAGGTAAATTTACAGAGGCGTAATTCTTTCAAGGAATCGAACCAAAGTAAGACGATAGCAAATATAGACTAAGGTACGTCTCGACATTGAGAAGCAGTAACGATACGTAGGCTCAGTGGCCACACTCCAGGATCCAGAAAATTATTCTATTAATTAAAACGCAATAACACTAATCTAAATTATACACTTTTTCGATACAATAGTAAGGGAGACGATAACCACGGAATTTTCCCGATTACGAAAATAGTCCGAATCAGAAGGATTCGAGAGCGACAACAAACGGCAAGATTGCCAGGAAAATTCCACGTTAATCGAACCTCAGAACTCACCGGTATTAAGCGAATTTCTACGACGTCTATTCACCATCACGGACAGCCAGCCAGAGAGCGATCTATCGGCTCGCGTACGCTTGGTAGGTGGTGACATCCCCACCCTTACTCTAACGCGTTGGACCCTCTGCCGAACTTATTCGCGCGCCATAATTTAATCATGGTTAGGAGTCCCTTTACATCACGATAGGACGATACTCCAAATATTACGTTAGCAGATAATTATCATTACATTATCGATACTATATTAGACGATAGCGACTATCCCCGACGAGGTTCCTTAGCTCTGCCTCAGGATGCGGATGCTGTTACTCCATCGAGGTGCACGTTTCCCCATCTACGGGGCCGGTTCTCGACGGTAACTCTTCTTCCCTGGATCGTAATATTAAGACAGCCTCCTGGCTGTCCCTTCGGTAGGGTCCATGGGATCATCCTCCTCGCTGCCTTGGCTTTACGGGTGCGAAGGCGCGTCCTCCACTAGTCGCAGTCGTCTCGGTATGGCTGGATCCTGGATTCTTTCAGCGGCTATCGCTGTTGTTCCTGAGTCCTCAGGAGGGTGTTGTACCTTCTCCCGTCAGTCACCGTTTATCCGAGGCCTGAGAGGCGCGCTGCGGAAATAGAGCGCGTCTGGCCTTTGGAACGTACCGCTAGCTAGGTACGGCTGGGCCGCTGCTCTGGTGCCTCTTCTGCCGCCAATCGGCAAACGATACGATAGCGGGTCCTCCGATTCTTACAGGGGTGGACGTCACTAGGTGTTAGCGGCGATCGTCCACGTTCCCTTATGGCATCTGTTCGGCGGTGCCTGGTGTTTGCTGGGTGTTCTGTCTGCTCTCCGCTCCGTCCGCAATGTCGCGTTATAAGAGAAGTTAAGATACAAAAAAAAGGCAGTTTAAAAAATATATGAAATTATATAAGGACCCATGGAGTGTGTTTCCGTGATGGTGTTTAGAGTGCGTGGCGGTAATGCGTCCCGCCTAAAAACGCGAGAGCTAACCCTAGAAATGTGACGGCAAATTTTGCAAAGTCACAATATGTACAGCGGTTTTGTCGAAAAAAAATATGGACCTCGTTTTAAGTCTCTTAGGGTGGTGTAATCCCTTAACTTTTAGGTTATCGGAATCCCTTATTAAGGCGTGACAGTAAGGGCTTCAATATTTAATAATATGTCTCTTTGAATATAACTTCCGTGCGCTCAAAACTCTAAATATTGAAAAAATAAATACGACAGTTTACAAGTTAATTATTAAAACAGTCAATGTTTTGCTTAATATAAAATATTGCTTTGGCACGCTAGTGCTATTAAAAATAATTAAACTTACACCATTCCATACTTCTTGCCATCCGTATTGCCACATGTGCACCAAAATAATAATACAGAATGTAGTACAATTTCCTAAGAATGAGCATGTGGTGTATTTTCACAACCAAATGCAATTTGAACACACTACTTCCATCCTTACGACATTATTGAGGAGGAGTGGGAGGGGGGGAGTCCGAAAGACTTCAGAATTAAAATGTTTTCGTGTATCTGTTAAAGTGCACACAAAATGTTTTTCACGTAATAATGTGAAAAATAATTGGAGTCTAAGCATTGCCACCAGTCGTATTATTTAATTATATAAAGTTTATAGCTTATTTCGTATTAAATAAGGATATATAAAAATTGTTCTGTAGAACAATATCAAACTATTATAGAATAGATAAGGTAATGATCCAAGAAACTATTTTGCGATGTTACTCCTATTTATATAGAACACTAAAATTTATGAAGTTAGTTGGTCCTGGTACACGGACGGTCCTTATCAATTTCTCGAATTTCGAAATTCCCGAACCGTAATATTCTTATAACGACAAAGTGTCGAACGGTCATGTTCCCGTAAGTTTATTTTCCCGAATGCTCAAGCGTTTAAATTATCATTTTCCCAAAATACAAATTCCCGAACGTTCAATAATGCTGTCAGTGGCCTCGAGATGGCAGCCGATCAACACGCTGTCAGTACAACGAGCTACAAGTATAGGCTGAGGTTCTCATATGTATTTCGCATAAGTAATCCAGAAAATTATTTTAAATAACGACCATAACTTTTCACTTTTTTACACTATACTTTTTTTTCTTTATTAAAAGTAGCAATACATTTTTCAAACAGCTGACTAAGAGAAATCACAAAAATTTATCATCGTTATTTAAAATAATTTTCCGGATTGCTTATGCGAGATAGGCATGAGAACTCCGGCCTGTACTTGTAACTCGCTGTACCGACGGCTGCCATCTCCTGGTTACTGACAGGATTATTCGAGTCAGCGACTATTCGGAAAAATGAGCATTCGGTAGAATGAACGTTCGGAAATTTGTATTTCGGCGAGATAAAGATTCCAGCCCTTAAGCGTTCGGGCAAAAGAACGTTCGGTAAAATGATCACTCGGAAATGTATATTTTGAAAAGATGATAATTCGAACGGTTCAGCGTTATGGGAAAAAACGTACGGGAAGATGAGCGTTCGGTACTTTGTTTTTTCGAGAATATGATAGTTCGAGAATCTCGGAGTTCGAGAAACTGATAGATGGACGGCTTTCTATAGAAATATAAAAAATGTCATAAGACGTTCCATTACAAAAAATACCTAATTCTTGATTTACATCGATTCTATTTTTACTATCGATATTGTTTTTCTGTTACTTGAGCTATGGGAAATATATGACGAACTTTGCAAAATATTTATTATACATTTAGTCTAATATGCGGATATTACATGACTAGAATTCTAAAATTTTGATCGAATACGAGTTTGCGACTTGTCACATATAGAACCATATTCTAACGTTCCATATTACAGATGATGTCACTAATCAGATGTGGTAAGTACGAAAACATGTTACAATAGGAGCACATAAAATATATTTATAAAGTTAAAAAGGACCATGTAATTACATTTTCATGTTTTCAGAAAATCTTCATTCTTATAAATGTTTTTGAAGTAATTATCATATTTATCTGACATTTAGTGTTATCCAAAAGAATTGGTGAAAGATTACAGAACTGAAAACTAATATTTTAAAACTGATCGGTAATTACATTTTCATGTTAATTCATTGTATACTTGATATCTTGAAATATATTGAAATTTCTACATATATTGAAATATGAAAAATATGATCATGCGATTAAGGATTCTGAAAGCTTCATCCCGGTGAACGATGTAATATTAACATCTAGAGAAAATTGTACACCTATGACAAGTGCAATTAGTATGTTTAGAGGGGCGGGGGAGGGGGGGGCACGGCAACTACTTTTTGGAAGAAAAGCAGGTATGGCTGAACTTTGAACAACGAAGAAGTTACAATGCTTTCAAGCAAAATGAGCATATTTATGCATACGTCAGGTAACCTTATACATAGCAATTTCCTTACCCAGAGAGCTAAATGATTTTACTCTGAAGATATGTAGATTTTTGCATTATAATAATTACCTAACAAAAATCCTTTCGTGTGAAAGAACCTCGCTAAATACAGAATTAATTTGAAGTCACTCATCATAAACACATCTCCGAGTGGAGGGAAATATACATAATTGTTCTATATACGTCATTCCACGTCAGATTTAAACAAAATTTTTGATTTTCCTGAAAATTGTTTCCCTAATTCTTGAGGGGAAAAAATGACACGTATTTTTTTATTTCAATATGATACGAAGAATTTTCAAATTATCGATTTTTTAATTTATCGACTCCAAAAAACCGGTTCTTCTTTAAATGTATCGTGCATCGTCCACTTTTCGACTAAAAGCAAAGCACTGCAGGGAAAAATGTGCAATAGGGTTTACTTTAAAGACCACGTTTTAATGATCGAAAATTCGGTCGTTTAATAATTTTTATGCAACAATTTCTTAAACAATTTGTATTATTTCAACAGGGCCTCTTCAAATTGAATCATTTTTTCTGTAATTTGTTATTATAGTACAGAGAATATTTTCTGAAAATTTGAAAGTGGACCGTTGAATATTTTTTTAAATAAAATTCATAATATGTCACCGTGAAGCACGGATTCGAACGTGCTTGGCCATTTTCGAGTTATCCCACTATCCTTTGATTGGTTTTTCACCTAGTTCAGATGCATGATACTCACAAGAAACGTCACTTTAGTGTCCCCCTCCGATTTTGATGAAACTCAACTATGTTGTAGCGTATGAAAATCTAAGAGACACGTGTTTTTTTTATCGACGGAAAAACGGTTTTAGGGGGTGAAATCAACCCCCAAAGTTGGGCATGTCGAGGGGTGGTAATACAGTTTCACCTAGAATGAATCGTCCGATTTCAATGAAACAAAAACTAAAATGTTTCTCATCGCGAGTAATGTAAAGTTCAACTAGACATTAAAAAAAATTGTCTCTTGAGGGGGTGAACCACCCCTCGAGGGGGTGATAATGCAGTTTCACCTAGAAGGAATCGTCCTATTTCAATGAAACAAAAACTAAAATGTTTTTCATCGCGAGTAATGTAAAGTGCAACTAGACATTAAAAAAAAGTTGTCTCTTGAGAGGGTGAACCACCCCTTGATTATTACTTTTTTCACCCTATTTAAAAAACTTACGAATGGAATTCAATGAAATACGTACTATTCGAAAGAGGAAGGAAAATTAAAGTTTACATGTTTTTGCTTCTTTGCGGGATGTCACGTTTAAGGGGGTAAACCACCCCCTGCGTACCGATGCATGCATTCCCATATAGGACCCCTTCTTGTGCAATTTAAAAGTGTAAATTAATTTAAAATATTCTCGTTAGTGACAATCGATAAACAATAAGTGAAAATTAACGCTTCATCCGTAATTAAGCGGGTAAGTTTATTTAGAGTTTGAATATCAATTAATGTAATAGTCCTTCCACTCTGCACGCTTCCGCCTAGAGGTAAGTACGGTAGCTAGTTCACCATAGTACCAGTTTCTATTATTTTATATTTAAAATATATTTTATTAATAGTCTGAAAAGTACTTATTATTTCTCATAGCAAGTAGTATATATAAGTAGTAATCGTCCCGCGTCCATAAGACGAGAGCCGTTCGGCGAGCGGGAAACGATAGCAACGCCGAGCTACGCGTCGTGGAGAGGAAACGTGTGACGAGGCAGGAGAAAGGCTAGAGGCAGGAGAACTTCGTTAATTTTCACTTATTGTTAATCCACTGTTAGTAACAAGAATATTTTTAATTAATTTACACTTTTAAATTGCGCGAGAAGCGGTCCTATATGGAAGTCCGTGCATCGGTATGCAGGGGGTAGGTACGGAGGGGGTAGTTTACCTCCGTAAGGGGTTATACTTCCCAGGCGCACTGAAAAATGAAGTTTTTTTGTGCAATTTTTTTCTTGGAAAATATTCAATGGATCAACATGAAATTTTGAGCCTTTATTATACATGTTTTGAGGTATATAAAAAAATTTGTTATTATAACTTTTGATACAAAATGGCGTCTTGGCAAGTGGTAAACGGAACAAGTGTTTTTTCCGAGGAGCGAATCTGCGTACATCATAAAATTCTCCGAACAGCACGTAGAGCAAAAAAAAAATTTGTCGTTAATCTACATTACTTTTGCTAGGGAAGTACCCACGATTATAAATTTTTATGGAAAAATTCGCAAATTGGCGTCAGTTTGAACTTTTTTTTTTTCATTTTTTTGCTAAAAATCGATTTTAAATTGTCAATAACAATTTTAATTGTTTATCAATCTTAAAAAGCGTGTGTACTTTCCTAAATAATTTATCTAAGAAGTTACAGTTACAATTTCAAATGAATCCGACAAAAATTGAGCGAGTTACAGTGTACGCAGTTTTCAAAAATGTAGTTTTGAGAAAAACGCATTTAAAGTTTCAACTCAGAGTAGCACGTGGAACTGTTTACTGCGTGTTTTTTCGCAGTCTAATAGTTATTGTAGCGTCCAATATGGCTTCTCTAAGATTTATTAACGCCATTTATTTGTATTTTGAAGAAATTTAATTGATTTGTACCGACCAAGATTACTAACAAGCTATATAATACATTTAAAATGCGCGCAGGTGAGCGGCCTTTTAAAACGTTTAGGAGCGCTCGAAGTTATCTTGTTAAGAATAGTTTATTGAATTTTCCCAGACAAAATAGTACTTGCATATCATTCTTGGATAGTTTATGCATCATTTAAGACAATAAAAAAAAAATTGCAAAAAAAAATTTGCTGGGTAGTATAACCCCTTAATTAGTGGTAATACGTTAATATTCACTTATTGTTTATCGATTGTCACTAACGAGAATATTTTAAATTAATTTACACTTTTAAATTGCGCAAGAAGACGTCCTATATGGGAATGCATGCATCGGTACGCAGGGGTGGTTTACCCCCTTAAACGTGACACCCCGCAAAAAAGCAAAAACATGTGAACTTTAATTTTCCTTCCTCTTTCAAATGGTACGTATTTCATTGAATTCCATTCGTAAGTTTTTTAAATAGGGTGAGAAAAGTAATAAGCAAGGGGTGGTTCACCCCCTCAAGAGCCAATTTTTTTTTAATGTCTAGTTGCACGTTGCATTACCACCCCTCGACATGCCCATCTTTGGGGGTTGATTTCAACCCCTAAAACCGTTTTTCCGTCGATAAAAAAAAAACACATGTCTCTTAGATTTTCATGCGCTACAACATAGTTCAGTTTCATCAAAATCGGAGGGGAACACTAAAGTGACGTTCCTTGTCAGTGAAATGTTAATAGGTTCCGGAGTAACACTATCAAACCAAGAAATGGTCAGTTACTCTAATTACAATGTTGATTACATTTAACTATATATTGCAGAGCGATCAAAGTCTTGTTTATAGTAATATATTGTTGAAAAGTGCATTCATAAAACATTAGTGATAATATATGATTGTAAGAAACATGACTCGCTGGCAGTATTTGTTTTTCTTAAAGCATTTAACGATTATCTCTTAAACTTTCGTCCAATTATTTTTAAGATCTATGAAAATTTTTGGCCATATTAATTTAATTTTAATTGTTGGGTGTGAAGTGTCGTCTTTTCAGTGACCAATATTAAGTTTTCAATCTCGTTAGAGATTGTTAGGCTAGGACTCGGGTGGGAGTCACTCAACAGCCTAGGAATAGACGAATTATAAAGAATTTTGTCCAATTATAAAGAAATGTATTTATTTTTCTGATGCAGCCACTCAACAATTCAAAAATTCGAAACACTTTTCAACAATATATTACCATAAAGAAGACTTTGATCCCTCTGCAATATGGCATTTTCAAGGCACAGCTCACGGAAAGGGTCCTTGTGATAGGGCGGGTAGAACTTTAAAAAGATAAGCAAGGAAAGCCAATCTTCAAAGATCTTCAAATGATCAAATAACGACCCCATTGGAGTTCTACGAATGGGCCCACCTCGAATCTACGTTATCCAATATCTTTGTTGCCTAGGAAACCGAGAAATCTTACGCTCAAGCAGCTAGTTATTAGAAGAAACGTTTTGTTGATTGTAAAACATTACCAGGTACGCAAAAAATACACTGTGTTGAACCAGTTGAGGATTGCGAATTAAAAATAAAAAAATATTGTTGTTGTTCCAATTTCAAAACCGTCAGCTTCTCAGGTTCGCATAAGAAAAAAAAGAAGTTTCCGAAAAAAGATTTTAAAAAGTGTAAAATAATTGAATAATATAATTTTCTGTATTATTGTATGTAAATCAGTATTGTAATTAAATTAAATGTCCATTTCTCGATTTGACAGTGTTACTCTGAAACCTTTTAACATTTCCTTGACTATCATTCATCTGAACTAAGTGAAAAACCCTTCAAAGGATAGTGGGATAACTCAAAAATATCAAAGCACGCTCGAATCCGTGCTTCGCCCGCGCCACCCGCGCGCGAATCGTGAGCGCGGCCACATATTATTAATTTTATTTCAAAAAATATTCAATGGTTCACTTTCAAATTTTCAGATAATATTCTCTGTACTATAATAACAAATTACAGAAAAAATTATTCAGTTGATGATGCTCTTTTTGAAATAATACAAATTGTTTAAGAAATTGTTGCATAAAAATTATTAAACGACCGAATTTTCGATCATTAAAACGTGGTCTTTAAAGTGAACCCTATTGCACATTTTGCCCTGCAATGCTTTGTTTTTAGTCGAAAAGTGGACAATGCACGATACATTTAAAGAAGAACCGGTTTTTTTGGAGTTGATAAATTAAAAAATCGATATTTCGAAAATTCTTTATATCATATTGAAATAATAAAATACGTGTCATTTTTTTCCCCTCAAGAGCAAGGGATACAATTTTCAGGAAAATCAAAAATTTGGTTTTAAATCTGACGTGGAATGACTCCATATACACAACGCATTGAAATTATATTATAGTATTAAGTACGTAAAACGCTATATCTTCGCCCATTATATTAAACGACGTTGTTACATCCTATGCGTGAGCGACTGTTTGCGGGAGCATCAGGGAGCTAGTTACATGTTTCGATCAAAGATCACGTAAAAGGTACTGGGTTCTTACCACTTTAAGGTGATAAAGCACGCCTATTTGCATTTATGTCTCTTGGTTGATAGTTAAGGTCAGGATCACAACCAGATACTAGATATATTGACTTGGGAAACTCACTTCTCCTACATGAGTGTGGTACTAGCTACTAGATAATGGATTTACTTGGGTTTAGGAGCTAGTAGGTTCAGAGTTTCGAAATCAAGAGAAAAAAATATGGTTTAACTAAATATAATGAAACAAAAGGTTAGAATACAAGTAACTATTACAGTCAGATGTAGCAGAGAGTATGTTAATCTATTAACAAAGCGAAATTCGAATAGCACTGTATATGTGATCGTCAACTTGTGTAGTATGAGTTACAAAGATATGTACTAAGATGTAAGAATGTGAGCTACTTACCGGTGGACGAGCAGTAGAAGAGAGAGACGGCGCTAGGTTCTCGACGATAGCGAAATAGATTTGGTTGAATGGGAAATTCTTAGTCCAGCCCTAAGGTGGACACTCGCCTAGACGAATGCTTTACAAAATGCCAAGAAATGAGTTCTTTTTGCGTGGACGCCCGGCACTGAAGTGATCCACTTTTCGCTTGGGCTCTAAGGCAAGCTAGATCAAAATAGGCCCTAAGGTATTTGATCGGCACAATACTTGACTGACGCGGACAATCGGCTCAAGACTTCAAAAGAGAAACTGCTCTACCAGAGGATCAATTAGTAACTGAGGATGATCGGCATCGATGTTCGTAAGGAAGATTTTGGGGAATTGAGTTTGGAGGGGATTGAGTGTAATGTCAGGAAATTTCGGAGAATTTGGATACGTGTTATGACGTGATCAGGGCGGTTGTATCCGGTTGTTCAATAGAATTCTCTTTACAGGCTTTCGATCACGGATTCTTCCTCGGATTAGTGCATTGTCTGAATTATCTTGGTGGTGAGGTGGGTGCGAGAGTGGCAAGAGTAGCTGCTAAGAGTTCTGGTGTGCGCGGTTTTCGTGGTGCTATAATAAAAATGCTTTTTAGGCACCTTATTTCTACGTATTCTGTTCAGCATTGCTGTCTGTGCTGTTCTTGTTCTTTGGTTGTCGTGATCTCTCTTTCTTCCCGCTCATCCACCTGCAATGTCACAGTGTTGGTGTGATTTCTGAAAATGTGAGAGAGTATGAGATGTCATGTACAATATAATGATATCCCGAAATTATTAATATACAGGGTGAATCACGAATCGTGATCAGTAGAGATTACTTTGTTATTAGCAGTCCGATCGAAAATGTTTTTATCATCTTTTGCATGGTTTCAAGAGAGCTTTAACATGATAGTGACAAATTACTGGTCAACTCTTTTTTTTAGTGTCTTTTCAAGGTTACTTTGAATTTCTTGCAACTGAACATATAATTTGTTTACGTCTGTCTGTCAGAGGATTTCAAGACGAATTCGGCACATGTAAGGACATGGCATTTTTTTCATCTGATTCGAAAGAAAATTAAAAAACTTTGTGTCACAAGGAAAATCACAGCTACGCCGTTATTACGCAACCGATGTTGTTGACAAGTCAAAATTTACCAATCTTAATTGTAGCGATGTTCAAAATGGTGTCCACGAGCTGCAATGCACTCGCGTGGACGGTGAACAAAAGATTGTTTTGCATTCTTTATGGCCTCTACACTGATGGTTGAGCATGCATCCGCAATCCTTCGTCGCATATCTTCCGGTGTTGTTGGAGCATCTGCATAAACTTTGTCTTTTAATGTACCCCACAAAAAGTACTCTAATGGAGTAAGATCGGTAAGTAATTTTGACTTGTCAACAACATTGGTTGCGTAATAACAGTCCAGCCCTAAGGTGGACACTCGCCTAGACGAATGCTTTACAAAATGCCAAGAAATGAGTTCTTTTTGCGTGGACGCCCGGCACTGAAGTGATCCACTTTTCGCTTGGGCTCTAAGGCAAGCTAGATCAAAATAGGCCCTAAGGTATTTGATCGGCACAATACTTGACTGACGCGGACAATCGGCTCAAGACTTCAAAAGAGAAACTGCTCTACCAGAGGATCAATTAGTAACTGAGGATGATCGGCATCGATGTTCGTAAGGAAGATTTTGGGGAATTGAGTTTGGAGGGGATTGAGTGTAATGTCAGGAAATTTCGGAGAATTTGGATACGTGTTATGACGTGATCGGGGCAGTTCTATCCGGTCGTTCAATAGAATTCTCGTTACAGGCCTTCGATCACTGATTGTTCCTTGGATTAGTGCATTGTCGGAATTATCTTGGTGGTGAGGTGGTTGCGAGGGTGGCTGGTAGGAGTTCTGATGTGCGCGGTATTCACGGTGCTGTAATAAAAATGCTCTTTAGGCACCTCGTTTCTAGGTATTCCGTTCAGCGTTGCCCATGCCGTTCTTGTTCTTTGTTTGCTGTGATCTCTCTTTCTTCTCGCTATCCACCTGCAATGTCACAGTGTTGGTGTGATTTCTGAAAATGTGAGAGAGTATGAGATGTCATGTACAATATAATGATATCCCGAAATTATTAATATACAGGGTGAATCACGAATCGTGATCAGTAGAGATTACTTTGTTATTAGCAGTCCGATCGAAAATGTTTTTATCATCTTTTGCATGGTTTCAAGAGAGCTTTAACATGATAGTGACAAATTACTGGTCAACTCTTTTTTTTAGTGTCTTTTCAAGGTTACTTTGAATTTCTTGCAACTGAACATATAATTTGTTTACGTCTGTCTGTCAGAGGATTTCAAGACGAATTCGGCACATGTAAGGACATGGCATTTTTTTCATCTGATTCGAAAGAAAATTAAAAAACTTTGTGTCACAAGGAAAATCACAGCTACGCCGTTATTACGCAACCGATGTTGTTGACAAGTCAAAATTTACCAATCTTAATTGTAGCGATGTTCAAAATGGTGTCCACGAGCTGCAATGCACTCGCGTGGACGGTGAACAAAAGATTGTTTTGCATTCTTTATGGCCTCTACACTGATGGTTGAGCATGCATCCGCAATCCTTCGTCGCATATCTTCCGGTGTTGTTGGAGCATCTGCATAAACTTTGTCTTTTAATGTACCCCACAAAAAGTACTCTAATGGAGTAAGATCGGTAAGTAATTTTGACTTGTCAACAACATTGGTTGCGTAATAACGGCGTAGCTGTGATTCTCCTTGTGATACAAAGTTTTTTAATTCTCTTTCGAACCAGATGAAAAAAATGACATGTCCTTACATGTGCCGAATTCGTCTTGAAATCCTCTAACAGACAGGCGTAAAAAAATTATATGTTCAGCTGCAAAAAATTCAAGGTAACCTTGAAATAACATTTTAAAAAAGAATTGACCAGTAATTTTTCACTATCACGTTAAAGCTCTCTTGAAACCATGCAAACGCTGATAAAAACATTTTCGATCGGACTGCTAATAACAAAGTAATCTCTACTGATCACGATTCGTGATTAACCCTGTATATATGACTTATAATAAGTAACGCATGTTCGTCAAGGATCGGTTACATTTGTTGTGGTCTTTGACATTTGCTAATGGGAGTACTGAGGGGTGCTGAGGGGGGGGGGCGATGGGGTTGCGTTGCGTCG
>NW_014333384.1:30906-49501 GCF_000341935.2 Cephus cinctus
GGGGGCCGGGGGGGGGGGGGGGAGATGGGGTTGCGTTGCGTCGGACGTAACAACGTTACACTGTCGCATTATTTTAATTGTACCTGCATATTTTGTTGAGATATATTAATTGATTTTTTTGTTATTACTGTTTTTAACAAATTATAAAGATTGCAGTTAATATTTTCGTAAAATGTGTATCCATTTCTCATAATTTAATTAATAGCCATTTAATTAATTATAAAACGTCGAGTGATTTTATATCAAATACTACTTGGTGAGTCCGTGCTTTTTTTAATAAAAAATTGCTTTACTACATTACATCATCCTTTAACTTGAACCACGAATGACGTTTAAAAGAAATACACATTTAAAACTTAACTTAAATACGATTCGCGACGTTAGACATTAGTTAAACAGTTTATAGTTTAATCTATTGCTACAAGAGGCCGACTACATATATAATTAATCATATAACTTTCGCATTTTCAAGTATATTTAGAGACAGGCCGTATAACTTCATTTGATCATGAGGCAGATGAAATTTTACAAATATTATTTCATTATAATTTTTGTTAACTTTGCAATGTCTTTTTTAACTCAACCGATTATTTTAAAGTTTAATACAGGTACAGCACTTTTGTGTCTAGATTAGTGCTATAATATACACATGGTACAATTTTTTCATGGATTGTGGTATTAAATATTACGCAGTATAGATAAATTTATTGGAATATAATAGCGAAACTTACCTCTCCAATAGAAAACATTGACAAATGATAGTTGATATTACAATAGTATAATGTAATTATTTTTACACAGAGGAAGATATTCTGTAATATATTCTCTATCTATATAAAATACAGTGTCTGTCTAATCATGCAAAACTCCTGAACCAGTAAAACAATTTAAATCATATTTTTACCTATATAAAAGATATTCATCTGGGAAGCTTATGGGCTATGCATCATCGCGCTACCTACACTATCAACCAATAAAGTGGAAACAACTCACAAGCGGAGCTGTTTTATACAAGGTTTTATACAAGGTTATGTACAATTTACTAGTATTTTTTAAAGGGCTAATGAATTCATCTATCTAGAATCAATCAATTAATAAGAATGTACCAACAATTGTCAAAAACTTTTAAAAAGTATTTGAAACATTAAAAAGTATTTCGTTTAGGAATATGTTAAAAATATTATTACTTTTTGATAATGGCCATGTTATAAGATGAGATGTGCTGAGCGAATAAAAGGGTCTGAAGTAACTCTACTTCCCCCCCTTAAAATCCCTCTGTGTAAAAAGCTTAGCGAAATACAGGATTGCGGTGAATTCACTTTCTTAAAAAAGATATTATTTTTATCTTTCATTGTGATTCGATATACAAAAAGTTTTGAAATTATATCACCATGCCAAGTATATAAATCACTAGATATCTATTTGTTATATCATCAGGCACTAGCTCATAATTTTCATTTTCATTGTTGAATTTCCTATAATGTCTTCACGATTTTTTTATGTTATTACTGCCGCTTATATTGAAGTACGATTTAATTGGCGGATCCATTGACAAAATTCCCTAATACTGGTGTTTAGCAGACTAATAAAATTTCAAAACTGCTTGAATATCATTAGGATTTTGCCGTAGTTATGTTCTAAAATTCATTGCGAATATTCCAAGCGCAATCATATTTCGTTATATCTATTTGCGTATGAGAAATATAGAACTGTATTTACCGTCTATGAATGAATTCTGAAAGGTATAGTAAAACCTTTCAATGATGCTAGGCATAAAAACAATCACCTTACAACGTTCCAACTTTCCACTTCTTAAAATTGCGCGTCCGCTGACATTGAGTAAGTGGGGTTACGGAAGATGAAGATAGAACGAAAGAGAATGTAAAGAAAATGGAGATAGACTATAACGTTATCAAGAGACTTGGTTGATTCGTGATGCCTACAGGAAACCGGCGGTAGAGGATGTCATATTTTACGGAGGGAAAAACCTATGTTATCGAAAACGTTCGCTGCTTGTATAGGTGCTGTAACGCATTTCCTGGCCTACGTTCTATCTGCGACCCCAACGTGGCATTCCGCGGATCCCTTGGGCGCCAGGTGCATCCTTGCACCAGCCCGACTCGTCGGGCCTTTAATTTCTAATCCGCGGCACGTCAATTCCGGGAGTCTTCTCGACCGGATCTTCCCGCTAGCTCCTAACCCGTCATGGTAGAGGGGAACGTGAGGGCGGCGAGTATCTACAGGAATCAGCCGGCTTCTTTGGTAATGACTAGCACGGTGGCATTTAATTCCAACAATGGCCCTTTATTTTGCCTAGGTAAACGAGTACAGTCGGGTGATGTATACGAGCACGGCTCTATACAATTCTAATCCACAACGCGGTCGCGGAGGTCATCCCTGTTGACGGTGGTCGGTTCAAATCTGCAACCGCCAGGACCCGTGGCGAGGCCCGCGGCCCCCCACTCCTCGTGCCAAGATGCACCGGCGGATGCACTTCATCGCCGGCTGCATGACTTCGGGGCGGTCGCCTAAACTACACTTACCGAATCTTCCGGTGAACCGTACCTTTCTTCCTCGTCGCTCGGGTCGTGGTGGCTGGCAATTTTCCTCCTCGTCGGCCGTCTCCATCCTCTATTCTCCGAGTACCGTAGGAGCGCCGTCGTCGTCGATAGATTCCATTCCATATCACGTCCGGGAAAAAGCCACGTTGCACAACAGGTCCTGCAACCCTCACACACTCTCACCACACTCCAACCAGAAAAATCGCGATACCTTATCCGCCGATTTTCGGTATTCCCGATCCGCGGTTCGAAACGAAGTGGGCCCCTTTTTGCCCCCCGGCCCGAGGATTCCCGAAGAATCCCGAGTTCACCCGAACTCGTGCGTTATCCCTCGCCTCGGTCCGCTATCCGCTTTTCGGCGCTCACCGCCCGCCAGTCTCCGGGCGGCGCCGATCTTACCCGAGTCCGCCCGATTTCCGGGCTCGGCGGTGCCGGTTTCTTTCCCCGGCTTCCCCTTGCCACGAATCTTCGTCGGCATCGGCATTCTCTTGGCGGCTTTCGTTGGCGACACGGCTCTCCGTGCCCCTACGCTTTTATGTAACTGGCCGTCCCACGGACGCCACGTTACAACTCCCCCTCCCTTATCCGGGACGTATCCTTCACTAGGGGAAGATGCGTTCCGCCTTATTACACCAATTTTGCGTGACGGCTTCCCTCTGGTGCCGCTCCACCGCGTTGGCTTGCTTGTCGCCTCGGCTTCCCTCAGGTGCCGCTCCGTCTTCTCTGACGGTGTTCATGGGCCCGGCACGTTACAGTGCATCTAAGAATTTTATTAAAAATAAACGTACTGTCTGCGAGCATATTTACATTACGACAAATTGAGAATATGCATTGTTAGCCCTGACAATGGACATATCCTCATTTTGTTCACTTGCAGTAATTTTCCTTAGTGCTAAATAAGACATTTATTTTCGGTAAGGCACGGACCTGCCAAATAATACTCGATAAAAAATCAATCAACGTTTCATAAATTATTATAGCACAATTAAATCGTATTTTAATATAAGCGGCAATAATAAGTGAAGACATTACAGGAAATTCCAAAATGACAATTAAAATAATTTGCTAGTTGCAAAATGATATAACAAGTAGATATCTAGTGTTTTATATACTTGGCATAGCGATATCAATATGATTTCAAAACTTTTTGTATATCGAGTCACAACGAAAGATAGAAATAGTATGTTTTTTAAGAAGGTAAATTTACAGCAATCCTGTACTTGCCGAAGCTTTTTTCATGAAAGTGTTTTGAGAGGGATTTCACAAATTTTCATTTTTCAATAGTATTAACCCTGATCTTTGGTTATCGAGTACACCGATACTGCTGTTTACTGACTCTGTCAATCTGACCCAATTTTTCCCGTTAACTCCGCTCCCTGTCCTTTCGCGCCCGACGCCCTCTTTCAGTTATACTTGCATAGTACTTCTATAGTCCAGTCCCATGAAGTATAGGGGGAAGGGTCAGAATCTCACAAGATTAACGCGTGAGTATTTAGACCCACGACTACAGGCGGCAAGCGAAGGTGCTGGACAGCACGAGATTGCGTTAGCCTTGCACGAGCCAGTACCTAGCTGGACCACAAATCTCCATCCCTTTTTCAGGATATCTCGTCCGTGTACCAGTTAACATTCATCCCGCACGTCGTAAGTGTACTTATCTCTGTTCCGAATCATATCCCGGATGCGGCATAACCGATGCAATTTAATGCTCTCTCGGCTTCACCGCCCGTTCCTTGGATCCTTGAATACCCCACTCTGTTGTTACTGTCTTCTGCATAATTGTGTTCGTAGGTTGAAGTCGCGTGATGTTGAATGAATTTATTTTTATTATTAAGTTATTATATCTTTATTCGATTCAGTTTACAACAAATAAAATATATTGAAGACATTCTGAAACGAAATCTGCATTGATGTTGAATGAATAAACGTAAAATGTGAATATATACAGTTACAGAAACGATTGTCAGTATGGTTTGACACATGTCTCCAAAAATATATACTGTGTTAGAAAAAATGTTGAACAAAATAAATGCAATTAATCTATTAGCACAATTTTCTTAGAAATACATAACATATATCTAAATTTTAGATGAATAAATAAAATATATTTAATCATATTTTGACGTTATTAGCAATCAATAATTATAAATTGTAATATTTATCATTTCGTAAGAGTTTTAATTGTGATGAAATTTGATTTGGTTGGTTATTATAAGAACTTTGTTACGTTGTGACGTATTTTCGCGATCAAGCCTAACCGGAAAATGCAAGACCAACCAGCGCATAACTTACGCGATTCCTACGCGTTGCAGGCAACCCAGGGGCTAACAAACTCGAACGTGAAATACCTACGGTATTGTTCGGCGCCAGGTTCCAAAACGGAAACCACGTATCAGTTCTGACGACTCGTCTTCGCGTGCCGTCTTTGGCTAACTCAGCTACGCGGAGGCGTCGGAATTCGGAACAATAGATGAGATGGGTCAGACGATCACGCGACACACAAAAGAATTCGGAGACATCCATATAAAATCAAAACCGTTCGGTTTATTGAGTAACTCGACAGCGAGAAGTGCGACGATTTTGTACAATACCGAATTATTAATTACAAAAGAATAGTAATTTAAATGAACAGAAAAGACAAAAACAGAATTACAGTTCAAAGAGGTATTAGGTGGTACGTCGTGTACCTTACGAATTCAAAATCAAAAGGTGACGCAGCTAATTCGCGATCACCACAACAAGATAACCGACCGTCAAGGACCTGTACGCGTTATATGCGTCGCAAACTCAAGAATTACAAGTTCCTTACGGACGGAACGACACGAAACAATTCAGAAATTTATAATTTATACAATTTATAATTATAACACACAATTAACACAATTTATAATCCGGAATATCGAAACAGAAATCCAATCAGTGAACCCTGCTGGTCGACCGACCTTCATGCCTTGGTCAAAATCGAGTTGACGGGTCCCCCCTCTGCACGCGCAGTCAAATCATGAAATAAATAAAAATCAAATCAAATACCAAGATCTGCACGAAGCTACGTCACTCACAAAAGTCAAGTGCACCCGCTTACCGTGGCGTTCCCTAGTTCGCGTAATCCAAGAAACTCAGGCTACTGCCTCTTAGGACTATGTGCACTTGCATACAAACTTCCAAACAAAGCAAACCAAAACGTGTGGCAACGTCGCGTGTCCAAGCAGGATTCCTTTTCGATCTTCACGTGCTTTGTCTTCGCGTGACGGATAGCACTCCATCCTTTGGGCTAATGGGCGGCGATTCGCCCTGCGGACAAATCCTTCAACCCAGAATCTTCGCCATGCATCAGTTTCGAAGATGTCATCGCGACAATTAATAATTTGCAGAATAACTCGTAGACAATTCATAAATATCAGTCCTCCGACGAGTTTCATTCGTCCTCACGCGAGAGTGCATCAGGCATCCCGGATTCCTAACTCGCAGAAATATAATTAGGCGAAACCTGACAGTGGGCGCTAGGCTATAGGATTCGGTAGCGGTGTTCATTCGTTGGGCGCCGTGCGCACCAATTCCAGTCGTCATCGTAGTCTCAGCCAGATAGGGCGCATTGCTGCCGCGTGACGTCACGTCTGTCCCGCGTTGCCCGCGCTCCTAGGGCTAGTAGAGTTGTTCTCCAGAGATAGCGCGAGTGTCGACCCCAGCGCGTCACAGCCTCCTTCTCCTCCTGGAACTCCAGCTGGCTCGTCCCTCTCTCTCACCGCGTCTTCACGGGCACGGCGGGCGAGCGATCTACTGAAACTCCGGCAGAATACACAGCAAAAAAAAATAATAAAATAATGTGTCATATGCTTTCATAGGCTCTTGCGGTCGGTGGATCCTGCCTGGACTTATGTCGTGGCCGTACGCCACTCTCACGTTTCGGCGTAATTGTCCGCCGACGACACGACGGGTGAAATCCACCCACGTCACAACGTATAGCATCGGTTATCATTTCCGAGAGGGACCCAGACGCACACAGACCGTTTGTCCACGACCCACTTGCACACGGACCACTTGCGCACAGATTGAAATCTTCGTCGACCCAGATGCCCACGGCCCACTTGTGCACGGATCTCATAACATCCACAGACTCAGTTGCCCACGGCCCACTTGCGCACAGGCTGAAATTTTCGTCAATCCAGATGCCCACGCACCACATGCGCACGGATTGAAATCTTCGTCGACCTAGATGCCTACAGTCCACTTACGCACAGATTTTTACCCCACTAGCAGATACCGTATTGTCGTATATCAATTGTGACGTGGTAGATTGTACCGAGTAACTAGCAGGGAGCTACTGATGAAATATTGTTCAGGAGGCAGAAATTCGCATTTGTGTCCAATTGGGTTTGTGCGCAACTGGGCATCACCCGATTTCAATCTGTGCGCGAATGGGTCCGTGGGCATCTGGGTCGACGGAAATTTCAGCTTGTGCGCAAGGGGTCCGTGGGCAAGTGGGTCGTGGGTTGAGGAGGCAGAAAAACGCTTTTGTGTTTAATTGAATTTGTGCGCAACTGGGTATCATCCGATTTCAGTCTGTGCGCAACTGGGCTGTGAGCAAGTGGGTCCGTGGGATATCTGGGTCGACGGAGATTTCAGTCTGTGTGCAAGTGGTCGGTGGGGTGGGCAAGTGGGTCCGTGGGCAACTGGGTCCGTGGATGTTACGAGATCCGTGCGCAAGTGGGCCGTGGACATCTGGGTCGACGAAGATTTCAATCCGTGCACAACTGGGTCCGTGGGCGAGTGGGCTGTGGGCCAACGTTCAGTGCGCGCGTCTGGTTTCGTGGGCAAGTGGTCTGTGCGCATTTGTACACCACTCATCATTTCCGAAACAGCATAACAGCCAACAGTCAATAGAATTGCAGACTCAACACGTTACCCAATACATTGCCCGTGTCATTTCTAAGATCCTAACCATACCTAAGAGCATCAGCAAGAAACGATTATATAAGCAGTCAAAGTCATGGTACTGACGCTCAGAAAATCATTTACTTTCACGCGCAAAAGATCGGAATGCACATTGTCACTCGTGACTCTAACCGTTAAAGTATTGGATCCGGTGTAATATTCGTAATCTACCCTACGTACGGATTAGTTACTTCATACCCTAGGGAACAAGCTGGATCGGTTACCTGGCAGAAATGAGCTGCATAGTCTTTTCCAAATCAAGTAACGCATATACTAGAACATTTTCTGTTCCACAAAATTTCTTATCGCCTTAACCTCACATATAGTCAGGTTTTGTGATTCAATATCACGATCTCTATCCCGAATTTCTCATAACTCAAACACTGTAAACAAGAATAGTTTATTGAAACTTACTGATTTATTTGTAACAATATATCGCAAATTCAAATTTCCTCGCGTATTAAATTTCTATTACCTATCCATAAGCATTTCAGGGAATATCTCTCCACGTTAGAATAGCAAGGCGTATTTCAACATTTTAAATGAGCAGCGAACCCACCATTGAGTATATTCTTACCGCTCGGAATTCACTCAAACTTTATTCACGTTACCCCTGGTTGTTCCTTTTCTTTGGATTACTTATAAATTTTCGTTATCAAATTTAAGGGCCTCGCTAGTGACTACGGCCTACGTAACAACTTCAAGTTTTATTTAATTAAATGTATATGCCACTCAAGACGATGTGATATTTACTTGCCATATTCAATTGTATTATATTTTGTCAAAGATGCTACTGCAATATTACAAGTACTGTTGCATTGCATTATACTGTATACAGGGTTAGTCAGTAGAAACGCACCAGCAGAAGTTGGCCGCAAGTGGTGGACATGGCAGTGTGGCCTCTTCAAAAAGTGACATGTGACTGTGACCAATTCCCATAAGCGTGAACTGACAGTTCACATAGCAATAAGGTTTTTGAAATATTTCAATAGTTAGGTTACTGAAATAATTAATTAATATTGTAATGACAAAGTTTAATGTCAGTTAAGATTTATTTTCACAACAGATTTTTTGCTGCACTTTTGTGCTATAAAAACATTTCAATTAATTGATTTTTAAATTAATTTCAGCATTGTATTGCAAAATTGCAGTTGTGATCATTACTTGGAAATATCAAAATCTGTTGTGAAAATAAATCTTAACTGATATTACATTTTGTCATTACAATATTAATTAATTATTTCAGTAACCTAACTATTGAAATATTTCAAAAACCTTATTGCTATGTGAACTGTCAGTTCACGCTTATGGGAATTGGTCACAGTCACATGTCACTTTTTGAAGAGGCCACACTGCCATGTCCACCACTTGCGGCCAACTTCTGCTGGTGCGTTTCTACTGACTAACCCTGTATACAGTATAATGCAAAGAATCGGTCACAGTCACATCTTATTTTTTGAAGAGGCCATACTGCTGTGTCGGCCACTTGCGGCCAACTTCTGCTGGTGCGTTTCTACTGACTAAACATGTATGACATACAACCCGCTGAAGCGAAGATCGCAGTAGCTAATGATATAAGTATAGGAAACGTAGGGACTACGCTATAGACTGAGCCCGTGTACTAATAATTAGGCGGAGAAGGGCGAGATTGCAGTTATTAAGATTAAATAACTTATCGTGACATAGAAGCTGGAGATAAACCAACATTAGTTGCAAGACTAGAACGATGCGACTGCTTGACAGTCTCGCCTCCTCCTATGCAGACTCTCAGACAGTGCTGTTAAATCGCTATCTGGTGGAGACCTTGAATGAACTTGCTCCAATGCGTACTTTTGTCCCGCTTCGTTCCCTGCTCCGTGGGTGAATGGCAATACTAAAACCTCCATTAAAGAGAAAAATAAATGGCATAGGCTATATGTGAGTTCTCGACTCCGTTCGGATTTCGAGAAATATCGTAGTCTCCGAAATAAAACGCAAGCTCTCATAAAGCGAGTCAAGGATGCTCATAATTCCTCTATGCTTTGCGTCACGAAATCCGCGTATTGTCTGCGCAGGCTTGGTCTCATAGGTTCGGCAAAAAATAGTCACCATATTAGTATGCCGCTTGATGAAATTAAATTTCACTTCGTGCAGACCTCCGTTGATTTCTGTAAAATAAAATTTTATTTTAAGTATATCCAACCATCGTACCTCGCCAGTGCTCTCTGTGACAGTGACACGCGGGCCATGGAATCTGACCGTTTACCCATGCTGCACATTCTCCTTGCCTAGAAGTGATTTTTCCGTTCCTGTTGCAACTCTATAATTCCTCTTTGATGTCCTCCACTTTTCTTAAAGTTTGGAAACAGGCGCACATACGTGCTATTCCTAAAGTGCATGAGGTGCCGTCTCAGTGCTCCGATTTTCGACCTATCGCCCTCATTTTTAGTCTCTCTAAACCCTTTGAGACAATAGTTCGGGAGCAAGTGGTGAAGTACCTGAAAAAACATATGGAACTGATCCACACCAGTCCGCCTACAGGTCTGGGTTTAGCACTGAAACTGTCTTACTTCGTGTCGTAGATGACATTCGTTTTACAGTAGATGAGCGAATTGTGACCATCACATATTTTTCTCACTAAGGGGTTTGATTCCATTTGCCACCTTAAGTTACTTGAGACTACGCGCCTAGCCGGATTCTCTAGGTCAGTGTTGGTGTGGTTCTCGTGCTATCTTAAAAACCGCTCTCAGGCAGTCAAAGGGCCTGATGAGACCGCGTCCATTTTTCTCCTTTCGACCTCTACCATTCGACAGGGCTCAGCCTTAAAGCCTTTCTACAATGCAACGGGACACGAGATACGGAAAACGTAACACGGCGCGGTATTCAATTGTATATTTGTAAAATTCCATTGGATCCTCTAATTACGAAGGAGAAAGTCGTTTTTAAAACTGAACGTTTATTAAATCTCAACGATTTTGGCTACGTCTCAATCATAGCAACGATACAGAAGAGGGTTGCTAGGGTCATTACATATTTTACGGATCACGGAACGTGATGAGTAGCATTGAGAATGCCCAGTTCCGTCCACCGTAACGGCTTACGTGAAACAAAAACAATTGCCCCGTCAATATTTTCATACGTGAAATGTCATTATTTGTCACCTGTCATTATCAACTCTATAGACGAGGTTATTATCAATATCGTTAGAGAAATCAAATTTCTCTACGTTAAAAATCATTGTGACTTTAAAAATGAAGTAATGATTTACTTATCTAGATGGATAAACGCATATACCATTTTTTTTAATATTTATATATTGACAGACAATGACAGGTGACAGATAATTACATTTCATCTATGAAAATAGGCAGGGCAATCGTTTTTTTTTTTTTTTTCACGTAAGCTGTTACGGTGCACGGAACGGGAGAGTCGGGCCATGCTCGATGCTACTCATTACGTTCCATGATTCGTAAAATACGAAATGACCCTAGCAACCGTCTTCCGTATCGTTGCTATGTCCGAGACGTAGCCAAAATCATAGAGATTTAGTAAACGCTCGGTTTCAAAAACGATTTTCTCCTTCGTAATTGAGGGATCCAATGGAATTTTGCAAAAATACAATTGAATACCGCGCCATGTAACGTGTTCCGTGTCCCGTGTCTCGTTGCATTTTAGAATGGCCATTAGGATCCTTGTTGTTTGCGTTATACTTAAGGAATCTACCAAGTGTCATTTTAAACTCTTCCTACTCCATCTACGGTGAGAAATTGCTAATTTACTTACATTGTACACCGATCTATATGGAAGAGGCTCTCGGGCGTGTACAACCTGACAAAAATGCTATATACAGGGTGTCCGTTATGAAACGCACTGTGGTAACACCGTTGCATTCCTTGTTAAATTCGAAGGAATACGTGTTTTTCAATTTTTTATTTCATATATCAAAATTTCGAGATAATCAACGTTGAAGTTGCAGTAATGTGACCAATCAGAACGCGTTTAAATGGAGCGCAGCTGACGTTGCGAGCCAGCCCTCAAGAATTACTTACACTAGAACGCCATTAGATAGAAACCATTAGATAGATAGAACGCTTTATGATAGAAAAACTAATAACACTAAGAGTATCGTCGTAGTGTCCCTGTTTATCTGCATTAATTGAGTAAGATACCATCGCTCGCTGAAACGTCAGTGAATTTCGGAAAGTACCCTTTATTCCTTATAATGTCTATTCCTTTAATATGGCAAGATAGTTGTACCAACGTATTACATTTTGAGTGGTCTTGAAAGGGACCAAGCTTAGATCTCAGCATACTAAATTGCAACAATTACATATATTTTCTATGATAACAGTAGTAAGTCTACTGCGGTCGAATGACTTGTTTACAAATTACAACCTATTTCGCTTCACATTGCGGAGGCAGTCAGTTCGATTTATGTTGTTTCGACTGTAAGATTACACTATGAGTAATTATTCTGTGAGAGAATGTTGCGATATGTATTGGGTGTTAGCCCAATGTAATGGTTGCCGAACACAAGCAGCGCAAAAATATGCAATTAGGTATCCTAATCAGTGACATCCTGATAAACATGTTACGTACTCTATAATATCTACTGTTTCAGAATAATCATTACTATAAAAAATGTATAATATAATTGTTGCAGATTAGCATGTCGAGATCCAAGCTCGATCATGCGTATATCAAAATCGGTCCTTTTCAGGACCACTCAAAATGTAATACGTTGGTACAACTATCTTGTCAGATTAAAGGAATAGACATTATAACGAATAAAGAGTACTTTCCGAAATTCATTGACGTTACAGCAAGCAATTGTATCTTACTCAATTACATGCAGACAAACAAGGACACTACGACGATACTCTTACTGTTATTGGCCTAGTGTAAGTAGGTCTCGCGGGCTGGTTCGTGACGTCAGCTGCGCTCCATTTAAACGCGTTCTGATTGATCACATTACTGCAACTTCAACGTTGATTATCTCGAAATTTTGATATATGAAATAAAAAATTAAAAAACACGTATTCCTTAGAGTTTGACAAGGTATGCAACGGTGTTACCTCACTGCGTTTCATAACGAACACCCTGTATATTGTGACGTTCTGGGCTTGTGATTTTCTCCCAGGGTCTCTCAAAAGCAGTTATCGCAACTACTAAAAGGCAGAGGAACGCGAAAAAAAAGGGAACACGAGGTATAATGCGAAAGAATATAATTAATAAAGTGCAGATGCAAATAAAAGAGTAGAAATGAAGTAAGAGATAAACCAGAAGATAACAGAAAAGAAAATAGACTGACAAATAATAAGGGATATGTCACTTAGAAGATAACACGCAATGCTAGACTCCACACGCAAAACAATAACAATACTCACGGATGCTCGCTCGGGAGCACGCGGTGTCGAAGGGATTTAAATGGACTCGGCGCGAAGGGGGGGGGGGGGTCGGGGAACGGAGGGGTACTTTGTTGGCAACGGAGACCGGGGGAGCAGGGAGGGCTTATCGATAAGGAATAGGATGCAAACAATCTATAGGCGCCAGCTACTTGTTCGGCGTAGCACCGATGAGTGACTCCGAAAGGTGCTCGATTATTTGCTCTACTGGAATAGAAAGGCTAGCGGAGTAAGAGGTGAGGGAGTCTTAGGGAGAAGACTCCCGGCCGCAAAAAATGGCTAATTACTATTATCTCGGTTCTAAGGCGCAAAAATGGGCGAGGGGTGAAAGTAGGAGGGTACGGACGGTTTTCAAAAAGAGGGACGCAGAAGTACTAAATCTGGGGCGCACGCAATACACCACGGACTTCGAGCGTTTGGGCAGATGGCCCGTTGGGAACACAAAAAGACTACAGAAATACCGGTCCACGTGAAACGGCTCGCTATTATCCAGAACGGACCTACTAAATCTACGATGCAAATAATAAGGGGGTGATAGGGAAGGAATGGCAAATAGGAACACTCAATCACTCAAATGTACTCACGCAAACAATCCGTAACAGTATCCAAAATCTATCCACGAAACTCACTCAACTCTTACTCAAATTCGCAAACTCAAATCCTACTCTTTGCTTAACGAAAACCTGGCTGGAAGTGGCGAACGTTCCAACTGTTTGGTCCTCGTGGGCCTCCTGGACGTTGGTGATTAGTGGACTCGCTGGGTCGAGAGGGCAACGCGCTCCGGCATTGGTTGGCAGTTCCGGCATGGCAGGGATTGGCCTTTTCCGTTGGCGGGCCTTCCAGGCCCTCGTAGCGGGTGGCACGGCACTGACTGCGCCGGCGCGCAGACTGGCTGTCACGCCTCAGGCAACATGGTGACCTCCGGGTCTGTCGAAAATCCTCCCGCACGTTTGCGGGGCTGGAGGGAGAGGGCTCCACCCCTGTCACACGGGCCTCTGTAATACCCGTGTAACGGGACTGCACCGGGGCTGCATACACGTGTTGGTGGTGGCGGGCTGGACGGACATTAGTTTCTCGTGGCTGGATCAGCTGTTTACTGCTCCTGCTCGCTGACGGTCCTCGAAAAAGTGCCCTACGATTAATGGTAACAGGGTGATAAGGGTGGAGGGGAGGAAAGGGATCTTAAAACTAAATATAATAGGCCTAAAACACTAGAATAACACGTTAAAAAATAATAAATACCAGTCGCAATGCTCAAGGCCGGTGGGGCCCTCGAACCAGGAGGCGGGGAGGAGTCGATAGTAACATTTTTGTTACAATATATTGTAATGTTTGTCGATAGTCCAATTTCGTACGCTCCTTATGAGTGTATGCGACGTTTTTCTGCGTAGGGGCTTTGGTATGTACTCGCTGCGCCCTTCTGCTGTAACCCGGACCGTGACTGATTTCTCGTGGGCCCGGTAGCGTCTTAATTGTGGGGTGATGCCTAGTTGCGCTCAAACCCAATTGGACACAGATGCAAATTTCTCCCTCTCGAGTGATATTCCATCAGTAATTCAACGATATTGTAACTTATCTTTATCTGACGGAGCCTTTTCAAACATTTAATGCTCTTTTCATTCGGACTCGCTCACTTCGCTCGCTCACCGACGATATACTTATCCACTAACCTACCCAGTCTCCGAAGTTTGAAAATTCCACCCTGTCCTAACCTAACCTAACTAAACCTAGCGTAAACTAATGTTGAACCACATACAATATACTATAATAAGACATCGTTCGTACCTAATTCTATCCCATCTATTTAAAAGTGTACAGAATTTGGAGTAAAAAGTCAGTTAATCTGTGCGCCAGTGGGTCCTCCCCTTAATTTTGTGTTGATTCCTTTACGAGACCGATCACTGCTTGCAAAATATAAAATACAACCCCCGAAGGAAATTAATAACCATTATTAATGCTAATGCCAGTCCACGCCCAAGGCAAATATTAGGTTGCCTGCGGACCTTACGATGTAGCTCTAATTTCGTTCATACCCTACTTATCTGGTTAAGTGCACAAAGTGCTACGTCACAATGTATAATATGCTCCGAAATACCTTTTATAAGTTCTAATATACGAATTTTAACTTACATAATCGTGTTTGTCTCTCATTCGTATTGTTACTTTAATCAGTTAATAGTCATAGCAGACCTTTAAGTCTCCGGAATACAAGAATATGAATTTCGAGTCTGCCAGAAGTTATAATACGGTGATAACACTTCTGTAAAAACCTATTCAATTATACCATTTCTTTAGAGTCTATGAGATCCATGATAATTAATGTTTATAAAATAGTTTTATGTCGTTTTATTTAGGTTAATTAGGTAACTTGAAATTAAATATAGTTTTTATAATAATAGTTATTGAACCGCTTATAAATATAATTAATGGTCTAATATTTTGATATATATACAGGGTGTCCCAAAATTACCTGACCAACGGGGTATGGCGGTGTTCGGGAGGCACCACTGATCACGAAAAAGACCTTCCTTTTGTCCGGAAAGTCATAGTTTTTAAATGAGAGCAGGTCAAAGTTGACTAATCAGAACAAGGCGTCAAGAGAAACGTAGGTACCTACGAACTCTGAGTTTTCTTCCCTCGCTTTTGTTTCTCGGTAGCTTGTTTCTTGTTTCCAATACGCATGTCTTCGGCTGACGTCATCCTGCCCGAAGCCACCGAGAAACAAAAGCGAGGGAAGAAAACTCAGAATTCGCAGGTGCCTACGTTTCTCTTGACGCCTTCCTCTGATTGGTCAACTTTGACCTGCTCCCAATTAAAAACTATGACCTTCCGGACAAAAGGAAGATCATTTTCGTGATCAGTGGTGCCCCACGAACACCGCCATACCCCGTTGGTCAAGTAATTTTGGGACACCCTGTATATATGATAACAGATCCTTGTTAGGCATCTCTTGATGAATTTTCGAGGTCTAAGGAAGTTTGATTTTCGCGATTATCTTCCGAGATCTAACCTAAAATAGTATCTAATAAGATGGTAAGTGACCCTACGTGATAAAAAGTTCATCCTGTGAGTTGTCGGGAATTTCAAGATGATACAACGAGTGGTTGGTGAAGCCTCCATGACCCTGTTCCAGGCAGGTGATTTGCCCTATTAATGGATGGTAAAACTCGATGGTGTCCTGGTAACATTGACGGAGGCATCCTAGAGCCTCAAGATGATGCGGTAGCCAAGTAATCTGCTCAGGTGATGTATGGGAGAGATACGGCTTCTCTACTTACGAGGCATAGGTAACCTATCGTGACGATAAGGTCGTGCAGGTAAGGGATGGTAATAGCCTCCAAGATAATTTGATATTACTGATGCAATTGCACTCTGCGAAAAGAGCGAGTAGGTACAATTCTTCTAACAATACTAAGAAGAGTATATTCTCTAGTGAATTTTTAGTTTGGATTTCTTAACTCAAGTTATTGTTACATACAAATATATGTATACTGTGACGTGATTTTTTGACTCACGGTCTCAAGACGATTCCAGCTAACGATTCAAATAACGTTCTCGCTTCTTGGTTTCCTTCAAGTCGCCACTATGCTCAGAAAGCTGCGCTCTCGGATTAATTCGTACAGATACGCCAATGATCTCGAACAAATTTGTTATTGTTGAATTGAGGTCGAGGTGCTCAAATCTGTCGCGGAGGGATACTCTGGACGTACCGAATTGTCCGGTCGATGGAGTCGTCTCCATGGCCTAGCAGAAGTCCGGGTGAAATACCGACGCCCTGCTGGAAAGAGACAAAGGGCTGTAAAGCTGGCGGAAATAGAATTCGTATACGGTTATAGGCAGGGAAGGAGACCCTTGATCCGAGTTGTGGTTGTTATGTCCAGCTGTCGGACGATGCCCTGGAGAAGCGACCGTGGACGATTTCCAGTTGTTACGTACCAATTCCCTAAGGAAGGCTCTCGATTTGGTTTAAAGGGACGACTCGACGAAAAGGATAAGAGTTATCAGCTATAAGCATCTCGACCAATTAAAACGATAAGTCCTCGAATTTGACTATTGTCAAAGCAATCTATCTAGGGATAACGATCGAGGTGCCTCGAGTTGGCTCGTGCTTCCATCGTATCTGTTGATAGTTTTGTAGCTGTGTTTCGTGTAGCGTATAGGAAGTTCTCGCTTATGTAGTACTCGTGTTGCTCTCACCAATATCCAGAAAATCCTATCGATTTTCTGCGGGTGTGTCGGAGGTACGGTGCAGTGCTCTAGTGCAGTGGTCATCTAAGTGTCCTATGGATACAGTTCTCGGCCTTCACTGATTAGCTGAACCAGGTCCGGTGAGAACTCCCAATTTATTAATTGGTGGAGGGATTTCGATTTTATATGTTCGATTCGGTCTGTTACGTTTTCGAGCAATTGCTGTTTGTTGCCCGGACTTTTTACCTGACGATTACTCCGACTCTCTCCATCTCAACCTAACCACCCGAGTGACCGTGTATTTCCATAACCGTGCGTTCTTGTCGATGCATCCAGTTGCGTTTGCTGGTCTTACGCGACCCGAAAGATCAGCATCTACGGTTGTAGTTTTCGATTTTACGTGTCCCCAACAATCGACAGGATTCGTTAAGCTACCGTCTATTCTGATAGGTTTCGTTAGAGTTCTCGTTTTGGAGAACTTGGGCCTGTTTCATCCCAGATCCCAAGTCATACCGGCTTGTCAGTTCCCGGTGATAAAAGAATTGGCCTTCGCCCACCTGGCTTGCGGATGCATGGGCAGAAAGCAGAAAGTGACGTAAGTTAGTTCTCGGTTTTACGTTATCGATGCCGAGTAAAGAAAATACGTATCGCTCATAATTTCGAAAACCCAAAAATCTAGCTCATAAAGCATTCATTTACAAAGAAAATATGCCCTTCTCGATACAATTTAGACCTACCGTGTGTTTTGTACCATATACGAGTTTCAAGAAAATGTAGTGCTCTCCACAAATTGGACAGTTATAAAAAGATCATTTCAAAATTGAGAAGCTCTTGTTAGAACATTCGGGGAGAGTACGATTTCTATGGCCTCTTAATTTAACTATTGAATCTTAATCTACGGACCAAAATAAAGTGATTTTCAAGAATTAAAAAGAAAACAATTTCTCCTTAGTTTACGAGATACAAACCCTTTTAGAGGTTCTTCTATTTTGAACATACAGTGTGACAAATGATCGATGTAACAGCCTACAAAAAAAAAAAATTGTAACGAAAATGAATTTTTGTTAGTAGGGACGATTCGGGAGGGATGTGGTAAGCGGCTGGTGAAGCTCAGTGGTCAGAGCAGTCGACCGGTAATCGAAAGGTCCCGGGTTCGAATCCCGGCCCAGACAGACGCCCCGCATTTTTCCCGGATTGTCCAACGGGGGGGGGGGAAGGGGAACGCGAAGATAAAAGAAAAGAACACAGGATAAAATAGAACAGAATATAATTCACAAACTAGACATTTGATACACAAAGAAAGAAACGAAAAGAAAAGAAACCAAAAGATAATCGACTAAGAATTTACTAATAGAGAATGTACAACCTAAAAAAAAACCGAAGAAAAGAAAACGAAAGGAAAATGCTGCGGACGATCTGGGCGCGTTCGCTTACGCTGCGGCTCACGCGGGCGCGCGCGGCCTAGGGAGGATTTAAAGGACTCGGTGGTGGGAAGGGGCTTCGGAGAGGGGGGGGGGGATCCATGGGCGC
>NW_014333384.1:49571-64571 GCF_000341935.2 Cephus cinctus
GGGGGGGGGGGATCCATGGGCGCCAGCTACTTGTACGGCGTAGCACCGACGAGTGACCCCGAGAGGTCCCCGTTTGTTTACTTGAATCGGAATGGGAAGGCTAGCGGTGAGGGGGGGGGGGGTGGTCTCAGGGAAGCAGGTTCCCGAACGCAAATATGGCTACTTAGAAATTACCTCGGTAATGGTTGGCAAGGAGGGCAGGTGGTGGAAAAAGGAGGGTACAGAGGATTCAAAAAGGGAGACGCAGAAATACTAGAACTAGGGGCGCACGCAATACACCATGGGCCTCGAGTTGGTGGGCGGAAGGCCTGTGTCGCAAATACCAAAGGAACTACTGAAATACCGGCCCACGTGGGGACGGCTGACGATGTCCTGAAGGGACCTACAAGCTCTACGGCGCAAATAATAAAGGGGTGCTAGGGAAGGGATGGCAAATAGGGAAGATTCAATCACACGATACTTACTCGACATGCTCGTCACACTGTAATCCCACACTGGAGAATTCACACTCTTCACTCATTTACTCTTTACTCTTTACTTACTCACTCGCTATTCTTTTCTCTCGCAATTCGCACGTGCTAACGCTTCCGCGATCTGGCTCGAAGTCCGGATATTCCGGTGGATTCGTTCCTCGTGGGCCTCCAAGGCCTCGCTGTGTTGCCGGTCCTTACAGGGCCTCGTGGCGACGGTACGGCGCTGGCTTTGCCGGCACGTGTGTTGGCTGCGCGCGCTGGTCAATATGGCGGCCTCCAGGCCTGTCAAAATCCTCCCGGGCACGTCCGCGATTTCGGAGGGAGAGGGCTCCGCCGCTGTCACATGGGACTTTTTCCTACCCGTGTGACGGGACTGCACCGGGGCAGCATATATTGGTGACGATGGTGGTGGCTGGGCATCCATCCCACGGGCGACTCGATCAGCTGTTCTTCCTGCCAATGTCATCCCTGCCTTCCGCTGCCTCGGCGACGTAGCCGCTCTCTCAATCCTTCCTGGACGCTAAGTCTTCGATGCTCGTTCACGATGATGTCCTCGATGCCGGTCCTCGAGCCAGTGCCCTACGGGGAAATGGTGACAGGGAGGGAGGGGTGGAGGGGAGGGATCTTATCCTAAATATAATAGCTAGAAAACTAAAAATCAGTGATTAACAATACTAAAGCCCGTATTCAGAACTCGCTCTTAAGGTCACTAACAGAGTCACTATTAGTTAAAAGTGACTGCGCCGAGTTGTTAGTGGCCGTATTCAGAACTCGCTTTTAAGCCGCTTTTAGCTAAAGGTACGCTAACAGGGAGCAGCGTCTCGTAACATGTACTTTCAATCGCGTTCGGAATCATTCGGGAAGACTCGGGCATATTCGATTGTGTCCGGGAGTTTTTGGTGGCATTCGGAAAGCGCGAACTTCATATTTAGTGAAAACTGCAGCCATATTTGAAATTCGAAGTTCAAGAATTCCCTTTCTTGAAGCCAAGCTATTAATATTCAATTAATACGTTAAAACTATTATAAGACAGGCATGACATGAAAATGAAAAAAAAGTTAACGGTCGTAGATCATCATGAAACGAAAGGAGAATTTCAACCTCGAAGAAAAAGCATTAGTCATACAATTCGTAAGCGACAATCCTGATATACTAAAGAATAAAGCAAATAATGCTTGATTGCAAAAGAGTAAAAGAGACAAATGAATGAAACTAACAGAGAAAATGGCAGCGACTGGAATTAAGAGGGAATGGAAAGATATGAGATGCATAGCAGAGGAAACTCACAGCAAAGCAGACTATTTCTTGCTATCGCAAGCGTGCGAGTGGTGCAGGTGGAGGTTTTGCTCTCTCAAAACCTTCTGGGCTCGATTTCAAAATCAATAAAATTTGCTTGGAAAATTTTGTGGAGGATGCAGTTCCCCACAAATCTGATAGCCTCTGAGCATTGAACACGGCCGAAATGCGTAATGATGACGTCACGTACGAAAAGGAATTTAAAAGCGCGCTATTAGCACTAAAAGCGAGTTAGAGTATCCAGCACTTGTTTTTAATTAATAAACTTTCCTGTATGTTTACTAATTTTATTTCACTTTATTAACCGTTTTTCAGAAACCATCCGCTCTGCTACCATGTTAATAAAAAAGGTAGATTTATATATACGAATTATTTTAGCTTCATAAAATAAACATCTAGCTGTACATGAATTAAATGGAACGGCCGAAAGATATAATAGATCAATCATGAATACAGCTAGATGTTTATTTTATGAAGCTAAAATAATTCGTATATATAAATCTACCTTTTTTATTAACATGGTAGCAGAGCGGATGGTTTCTGAAAAACGGTTAATAAAGTGAAATAAAATTAGTAAACATACAGGAAAGTTTATTAATTAAAAACAAGTGCTGGATACTCTAACTCGCTTTTAGTGCTAATAGCGCGCTTTTAAATTCCTTTTCGTACGTGACGTCATCATTACGCATTTCGGCCGTGTTCAATGCTCAGAGGCTATCAGATTTGTGGGGAACTGCATCCTCCACAAAATTTTCCAAGTAATATCTTGTCAAAATATCGAAGATCAGATTTGTACAACTTTATCAAACTAGATTCAGCGAGACAACACGAAGCGGGATATAGCAGCAATGAAGACGGTAGCGATCATATTACAGACACATTTTTAACCGAGGTAAAATCCGACGATACAGATAGTGTTAACATTTTTACTTGTGACGTAAATAGAATCGACTGGATTCTAGATAGCGGGTGTACGGATCATATAATAAATAATGAATCGTATTTTTACGAATCGATTGTATTAAATAAGCCGATAAATGTTAAAGTTGATGACGGAACAATCTTAAAGGGCACAAAAGTTGGAAAAATTATAACACATTTTGATACGAACGGAATAAAAAATAAAGTCAAAATAAACAATGTTTTTTATGTCAAAGAAATGGCCACAAATTGGCTAAGTTATGCGAAAGTAACTAATGAAAATAAAATTATTTCAATCGGAAATAAATCAAAAATTTACAACAGACAAAATGATCTTATCGCGATTGCATACAAGGAAAACGGTTTATATAAAATGAATAGTTTTATTAATAATAGAGAATGTTATTCAGTTGAGAAAAATAATAAAATTATTACAGAAAAAGAAAGATATCATAGAATCTTGGGCCATATAAATTTTCAATATTTAGATAAAATGTGCAAAAATAAATTAGTTGAAGGTATGCCGGATAAATTAGAGTCAATTATTCATAATAGAGAATGTTATTCAGTTGAGAAAAATAATTAAATTATTACAGAAAAAGAAAGATATCATAGAATCTTGGACCATGTAAATTTTCAATATTTAGATAAAATGTGCAAAAATAAATTAGTTGAAGGTATGCCGGATAAATTAGAGTCAGAATTTTTTAAATGCGGTACATGTATTCAAAATAAAATGCATAATTTACCCTTTGAAAATAATAGAACTAGAGCCACTGAAATTTTAGAGTTAATACATACTGATTTGAATGGGCCACATGCAACTACAGGTTTTGATGGTTCAAAATATTTCTTAACCTTTATAGATGATTATAGTAAATGCACGTTAGTTTTTACAATAAAATCAAAGTCGGAAGTTTCACTGAAATTTTAGAGTTAATACATACAGATTTAAATGGGCCACATGCAACTACAGGTTTTGATGGTTCAAAATATTTCTTAACCTTTATAGATGATTATAGTAAATGCACGTTAGTTTTTACAATAAAATCAAAGTCGGAAGTTTATGAATGTTTTATTGATTATATGAATAAAGTTGAAAATTTGACCGGAAAAAGAATTAAGAAAATAAGATGCGATAATGGTACTGAATATTTAAACAAAGAAATTGAAAAATTAATAGGAGATAAAGGAATTTTACTAGAACCTTGTCCTCCGTATGTACATAAATTAAATGGAACGGCCGAAAGATATAATAGATCAATCATGAATACAGCTAGATGTTTATTTTATGAAGCTAAAGTAAATCGTATATATTGGCCAGAGGTAGTTAAAACAGCAGTTTATTTAAAAAATAGAACGCTAGCAAATACAATCGAAAATAAAACGCCTTTCGAAATTAATAAATTTGAAAATTTGACTGGAAAAAGAATTAAGAAAATAAGATGCGATAATGGTACTGAATATTTAAACAAAGAAATTGAAAAATTAATAGGAGATAAAGGAATTTTACTAGAACCTTGTCCTCCGTATGTACATGAATTAAATGGAACGGCCGAAAGATATAATAGATCAATCATGAATACAGCTAGATGTTTATTTTATGAAGCTAAAGTAAATCGTATATATTGGCCAGAGGTAGTTAAAACAGCAGTTTATTTAAAAAATAGAACGCTAGCAAATACAATCGAAAATAAAACGCCTTTCGAAATTCTCTTTAAAAAGAAACCTAATATCAGCAATTTGAAATTATACAAACGGCCGAAAGATATCATAGATCAATCATGAATACAGCTAGATGTTTATTTTATGAAGCTAAAATAAATCGTATATATTGGCCAGAGGTAGTTAAAACAGCAGTTTATTTAAAAAATAGAACGCTAGCAAATACAATCGAAAATAAAACGCCTTTCGAAATTCTCTTTAAAAAGAAACCTAATATCAGCAATTTGAAATTATACGGTAGTAAAGTTTTTGTAAGAGTGCCGGAAATAAAAAGAAATACAAAGTGGGATAGAAAAGCTGACGTAGGGATTTTATTAGGATACGATCATGTTGGCTATAGAGTTTTGATAAATAATAAAATAGTCAGAGCCAGACATGTTGATATAATTGAAAATGATACAAATTTGATTGGTTACAAAGGTGAAAATGAAAATGATGATTATGAAAATGTTGATGATACTGGTAATGAAAATGAGGATCAAAATGAAAAATCAAATAATGAAAATGAAAATAGTTTAAGAAGGTCTAAACGAGAAAAGAAAAAGCCTGTTAGATATGATGCAAGCCTTGTAAATTCAAATTATATTTATGTTAATGTTGTAAGCGCAGATAGCCCTTTAAGTTATGAAGATGCAATGAATAGTAATGAAAATGATGCATGGAAAGAGGCTATGAATAAAGAAATAGATTGTTTATTTAAAAATAAAACATGAAAATTAGTTGCAAGACCAAAAAATACAAAAATAATAGATTTAAAATGGGTGTTTACAATAAAATCGGATAACAGAAAGAAAGCTAGACTTGTTGTCAGAGGGTTTCAACAAGCAGAAATACTGGAAGATTTATATTCACCAGTAGCGAGAGTTCAAACTTTAAAATTATTATTATCCTACTGTTGTCAAAATGGATTAATAATTGAGCAAATGGATGTAGAAACAGCTTTTTTAAATGGTTACGTAAAATCAGAAGTGTATGTTAAACAACCGATTGGATATGATGATGGAACCGATAAAGTTTACAAACTAGAAAAAGCATTGTATGGATTGAGAGAAAGCCCAAGGGCTTGGTATACATGTTTCGATGATTTTATACAAAAATTAAAATTTCAACGAAGTGAAAGTGATTATTGTTTATATATAAAATATGATGAAGTTGATGAAATTTACTTAATACTATTTGTTGATGTCTTGACTTATTGATTTGTGGTAAAGATAAGAATAAAATTGATGAAGTTAAAAAGGAATTATCAAAAAGATTTGCTATGAAAGGAGTAACTATTGTTTATATATAAAATATGATGAAGTTGATGAAGTTTACTTAATACTATTTGTTGATGATTTATTGATTTGTGGTAACAATAAGAATAAGATTGATGAAGTTAAAAAGGAATTATCAAAAAGATTTGCTATGAAAGATTTAGGCAAAATAAATACTAATTTAGATATAAATATTAAATATGATTATGAAAAAGGTGAAATGACATTGGACCAAAGTGATTATATTGAGTCATTGGCCAGAAAATATAATATTATTGAAGCTAAACTATATTCTACACCTATGGAACAAAATTTAAGTTTAGAGCCCACTCAGTCAGCATCAAATGACTTAAAATATAGAAATATAATTGGAGCATTACTATATATTAGTATGGGAACAAGATTAGATATTAGTTATAGTGTAAACTATTTAAGTCGTTTTCAGAATTGCTATGACGACACGCATTATAAATATGCACTAAGAGTTTTAAAATACTTATATTTGACAAAAAATCTTAAACTAACGTATAAAAGAGATTTAAATCCCGAAATAATGGATTGTTTTGTTGACGCTGATTGGGCAGGAGACAAAATTGATAGAAAATCCACAACTGGATATGTTATAAGAATTTTTTGTTTTGTTGACGCTGATTGGGCAGGAGACAAAAATGAGAGAAAATCCACAACTGGATATGTTATAAGAATTTTCGGAAATGTTGTTTACTGGAAATCTAGAAAACAAGGTAGTGTAACTAAATCTTCAACAGCTGCAGAGTATGTAGCTTTATCTGAAGCTGTAAGTGAAATTAAAGTTATTAAAAATTTATTAAAAGATTTAAAAGTTAACATTGTAAAGCCGATAAATATTTACGAGGACAACTCAGGAGCAATCTCAATTGCAAAATACGGGAACTTGACAAAAAATTCGAAGTATATTGAAATTCACTACCATTTTGTAAATAAGTACTATGAACAAAAAATAATAAATATTGTAAAAGTAAATTCAGAAGATAACATTGCGGATATTTTAACAAAAGCTTTAGGCAGCAACAAATTTGTAAAATTTCGAAATACATTAAGAATTGTGTAAACCAATTGTCAGCATAAATTTATGGAGGTGTGTTGAGAAATACATTTATGCTGACGAATATCGTATCATAGTGCAATGATCGGTGCGATCACCGCAAATGCGGTAGCCCAATATTTATGAAAATGCTTAGTCTGTAAATTGTCAACCAATGTTGTATTATAAAAAGACTGCCTTGTGAGAATCACGCAGTCGTCGGGATGTAGTTGTCTGTACTGAGTCTTATAATAAATTCATTTATAAAGATCACCCTTTTTATTAACAATTTTTAAATAAACAATCTATTTCTTTATTCATAGCCTCTTTCCATGCATCATTTTCATTACTATTCATTGCATCTTCATAACTTAAAGGGCTATCTGCGCTTACAACATTAACATAAATATAATTTGAATTTACAAGGCTTGCATCATATCTAACAGGCTTTTTCTTTTCTCGTTTAGACCTTCTTAAACTATTTTCATTTTCATTATTTGATTTTTCATTTTGATCCTCATTTTCATTACCAGTATCATCAACATTTTCATAATCATCATTTTCATTTTCACCTTTGTAACCAATCAAATTTGTATCATTTTCAATTATATCAACATGTCTGGCTCTGACTATTTTATTATTTATCAAAACTCTATAGCCAACATGATCGTATCCTAATAAAATCCCTACGTCAGCTTTTCTATCCCACTTTGTATTTCTTTTTATTTCCGGCACTCTTACAAAAACTTTACTACCGTATAATTTCAAATTGCTGATATTAGGTTTCTTTTTAAAGAGAATTTCGAAAGGCGTTTTATTTTCGATTGTATTTGCTAGCGTTCTATTTTTTAAATAAACTGCTGTTTTAACTACCTCTGGCCAATATACAATACGATTTACTTTAGCTTCATAAAATAAACATCTAGCTGTATTCATGATTGATCTATTATATCTTTCGGCCGTTCCATTTAATTCATGTACATACGGAGGACAAGGCTCTAGGCCTGTGGGGACCTCGAGCCAGAGGGTGGGGAGGAGTCTGTAGTAACATTTTTGTTACAGTGTGTGTGCGCGCGCGCGTGTGTGTTTGTGTAGACCTCGCGGCTTATCACATCCGTACACGCGCGTGGGTATGTTTTCTTTTCAAAAAAAATCATCTTGAGTCTCGAGTTTGTGGACGAAAGAATTGTTCGCAGACAATTCTTCCAAATCTTCGTCGATTATTTGAATTTTTGTACGTTTTGCAGGTATCAAGTCTTTCGATCTTTCTGATTCCACGGTTGGTAGGTTAGGTTAGGTTAGGTCAAAACTCGATTCGCTCAAATGTCCCTTTCGAACGAATATCTATTCGACAAAAAAGGTTCGATAAAGTGACTTTTCGACCAAATATTTTCGATAAAATGTTTTCGATAGACTGTCCGTAAATGGTACGACTTCCAATTAATCGGAAGATTTCCGGTTAATCCGAATGCTTCCGGTCAACACTAATGTAGCAACCACGTTTTAGGTTTATTAGATTCTTTAAGGCCGTGTATCTCGTAAACTGAGGCGAAATTGAGGTTTTTTTATTCTTGAAAATCACTTTTTTTTATGAAACTGTTCTTCTTACAAACACGTCAGAAAAAACCTAATATAAGTAATTTAAAAACTTGATGGGTGAGTTCCCTCGAGGGTAAATTCAAAAATTCACTGCCAGTACTGCAAGCATAGTTGTGTGTCACTCAATCGCATATAGGTAAACAGGGATACTGCGATATTCCTTAATATTAACAGTGAATGAAAGAACGTATCAATTAGACCAAAGGCATTAAACAACAAACAACAGGCACTGAACAATGGCCAATATGCTGTGGGTGTGATTTATAACGTCAATAGATCGATACTATTTGCCCACTGATTGCTGTCTGTAAACTTGCTGGTGTCGCCTGTGATTACGCCGGGTTCCGCCTTTTACGCCCTATATGCGTTCTCATTGGTGGCATTATTGCATCCATCATTATTTCATTATTTCAAAATTTATATATGCGAAATAAGGAACGCAATAACAAATATTTCTTAGAATTTCTCAATTCAGGGTGTTCTGCAAACCTGGACAAGAACTGTGCCATCTAGTTTCACGTGAAATATTGAAAAAAATGGCGTCAATAAAATACACAACTTTTAATTAGTTCTTGAGTAATTATGAAATATAGATAACCAATCAGAAACACGTAACCGCTAATAACGTGTACCATTTGGTCGAGAAGGTCAATCAATTCGCTTCAATAGATTTTATCGGTCATTTCACCTCTCCTACTTCCCCCAAAGATAACCGGTCGTTAGGTAATCAAAAATTTAAAAACGATACAGCTAGAGTAATTATGATGGAATTTATTCATCGGGAAAAATAATGTTGTTCCTGATTGGTTATCTTTGGTTCATAACTACTCAAGAACTAATTATAAATTTGTAATTTTATTGACGCCGTTTTTATCATTTGTTTAGACGGTATAGTTCTTGTTCAGTGCTTACGGAACACCAGTAGATACGGACCACTGCTGGAAGACATAACAATCCTCCACTATGCCATCCCATGAGTCACATAGCGCAACGCTGTAGATATCTCCCTAACCCACTGTGGCACCAGCCCCTCGCCCATGCGGCCAGCTCCACCAACTCTCTAGTCCAGGCGACTCACTGTGCAAGTTCCATGGATGTTTCAGGTCGCCAAGAGGCATATCACGACTGGCGATCAGTAATTATTCGGCGACCATCGGTCCGTAATATTTTTTTTAATTATCCTAAAGAGGTATACGTAGACAGATAAAGTAGAAGACGTCTTTTTTTATGAAATAATATATACAGGGTGAGGCGCAAGAAACAGAACACCTGAATATCTCCGTTGGATTTGAAGATACGTTGTTCGTAAATATCGGAATTTAAATGGTTTGGGGGGGCGCACATGGCCGTCATCAATTTTTTTAAATTTTTTTACCAGTTTTTTTCAAGGTTATCAGAGTTTTTTTTAAATGGAATGACTTATTTTTTGTCCATACACATTTTTTTCGGCATCCAAATGAATCCAACCATGTAATATAGTATGACCTTTAAATGACCTCCAATCCAGAAATATGGTAATAAGGTAAAAACGACGTTTACGAGATTTGGCTTTATTTCTGTTACGCCAAATGTTCAAAATTACTCCCTTGCACTGCAATACATTTGTTCAACCGTGTAGTAATTTACTACTCTGTAGTTCATTCCTAAAGGAATCGGTGCACAAGCCCTGGCGATTCTTTCTTTCATATTCTCTGCATTGGTTGGTCGTTCATGATAGATTTCGTCCTTCAGTTTTCCCCACAGATCGAAATTGAGGAGTGTGAGATCTGGTGATCGAGCTGGCCTGGATGTGACCCGGCTCACAGGGATCATTTAGCGTAACAGAAATAAAGTCAAATATCTGACACGTCGAATTATTATTCATTCCATATATCTGGGTTGGAGGTCATTTAAAGGTGATACTATGTTATATAATTGGATTGGTTGGGATGCTGGCTACAATGTGCAAGTGAAAAAAATATGCCATTTCATTTTTTAAACAAATCTGATAATCTTGAAAAATCTGGTAAAAAATGTTGATAGGCGAATGAATCACTACAGAGCGCCACGTAACTGCATCAGCGTTAACAGAAGTCGGGTGTATCGGGAAAAAGGAAAACACGTGGTTGAGTCACGCGCGAGCGTGCACTCCTCGGGACAGCTGGTACAGTCTAAGAAATCAGCAGAACCGTTAGAGTAGTACTCTGAAAAATTCATTTAAAAAATGCGAGTCCTGGAAATATTTCGACTACACGCAGAAGGGGAAAACAACGAAGAAGAAGAAATGGACTACGATTACGACGGGTTTTCGCAACACAGGAGGATACAGTGGGCGAAGACGAAGACTGGGGCATTTAGCGAGCGTCTATATACATGTTGAAATCGGTTGCGCCCTGATGCGGAAGACTTATACAGCTATGATTCTGACATGGTCCACCGTAAGGGTTGGTTTTCGGGCGTTAGACCCGTGATATTGCCCGAATTGTCTATAGCGGCTGTATTGAATACGTCATTACGCGATTTCACACGCTACAGTGTAATACTGACGTTTATCTACAGTTACCGTTATAATGATAGCCCTTTCGTATCACTCGTACGTACTCAGGGGTGGGTAGCAAATGATAAGTGGCGTATATGTAGCCATGATAATTCCAAGTGCTGGATCAAATACCGACGGTCCATGGCGTGATCATACGACCGTGCTAAGAAATGGGTGTGAATGACCCACATCGAGTACGCTGTGCGTCTGGAATCGCAGGCATCGTCGGCAATCTTCAATCATCTCGAGAAATTACGCGAAAACTATGTCACCCTGTGGTGTTTGAAGGCTATTCGAACATACAAGGCACTAGTACGTACTTTGAGGAAGCACTGCCGCTAAGACGCTGTCTAAAATGACGTACCCGCTTACGCGCGCGGATCTCAATGCTCTCACCGTGCACACCGGTTTCACACGGTGGCACGATGGATAACGTGGCTCTTGGGCAATTATCAAAGAGGGTTATAATAGGTTTCGCCTATAACAAGGCCTTCTGGAACTCCAACTGGTACTAGCTCAAGCACAGTAGTGTACGAATCGAGGTACGTTTCGATGAACCGCTGGCTACTACTGTGAACTGTATCGATCCGTTGAATACGATAACATTTTAGAGATTGACGCGTCGCGTCAGATAATCGGGGATTATGGTGGATAAATAATCGAAGGAAATACATAGGTCAACATTTTAGGGTATGCATCATCGTCTTTTATACAGCGAAAATATCACGACGCTTTTCTACGGACGAAGCGTATGTCGGATTACCGGTACGCGCAGGATAATAAGATTTACGATGGTGGAAGTGGTGGTAAGGTGTAGTATTCGCTGTGTAAATCGAGCTACAGAAATTAAGATTCCCTTTTTTTTTGTATTTATTATAATGATATGGTTAAACAATGCGGTAGCAGTAATGGTAATTATAATAATGGCCGTGTTGTATATTAAAAAATAGTAATAATGATGATTTTATAATATACGGTATTTCTTACCAATAAAACATGTTCTCTTTTACTCGTCTACACCTACTTCCTTAGGGTAATTAAAAAATGTTTTATCGACCGGTGATCGCTGCATAATACCGACTGCCAGCCATGATAGAAACGCAGGGGCGTATAACGCCGCCGTCACAGGGTCCTGTGGTTCGGGACACATGCAGCAATTTCGATTCTTATGGCCGGAGCAGCCGCGGGGAGAAGGAGGGATGCTCGTCTGAGCGAGGGGGGTGGTCGTAGTGCGGCGCGGGAGACACCGTCGCGCTGCACTTTGTGACTCATAAGGCCAGTGGTGGGAGATTCGTTATGTCTTTCGGTAGTGGCCCGTATCTACTAACGCCCTATATATGTTGTCTATTACATAATACTAATTACCTACAAATTTTCTAGCATCATTATCACGTTACATAACTAATCATAACAATACGATGTTTTATACAATACAATTAATACAGTATTTATCATAACTTCTTATATTCATAATTCGTCTTATATTTAACTTGTGATTGCTTTCTGAACTGGTGTAACTAAACTCACCCTAACTCATTTTTACGTTTACAGCCAAGGCAAAGGCAGATTTGATGTCACTAGAAGTTTCATCGCTACAAGAAGCGGTCTTCTACGATGGCATGAACATCAAAAAATGGAAGAGGCTTCTGAAGAACCGTAAATATACATTTTTTTCGACGTAAACGAATGATTATTAAATTGTGCTTAGTTACTTTAACACTTTTACTATTGCTACTGGAGACTGTGTGATGTAGTGCTTATAGGAGACACGGAAGGGGTAATCAAAGGGTCAAAAGCAGTAAAATGTGTTGCCTGTACCCCTGTGGAAAATAGTCAGAAAAATGGAAATAGTAAATAGCGCCTTTTTAGACTTAGTTATGGAATTCATAATAAGTTGTTAAGATCGTTCCCTGAACTACGTGAAATATAGTTATAGTTTACGTTTTTTTTTAGAAGGAACGATTAAGACTTATGAAGAATCGATAAATATTGATTTAGAAAGGTAGTTAGGATGGTCCGTTGGTTAGATTTAGAGATTTAGATTTAGATAGATTTAGATAGATTTAGATAGATTAGATTTAGATAGATTTTAGATTTAGATTTAGATAGATTTGCCGGTATTAAACGGTACGTCCATGAGTTAGGTCGGCCATATCTTTGACTGTTTATTCTTTGCTACCGCACGCAACTTGTATAGTATTATAAACAACACGAAAGCTGCTTACTTTAAATCTGATATTGGTAAGTTAAGATACTCTGTATCTTTTGATTTCCTAAGGTCGTTACTACGTCTCCGCGATTTGTTAATTGATCTAGCAGATAAAGAATCAGGAGAAGTAGAAATTAGGTGTCAAGAAACTTTGCAAATGATGTGAGGTGTATTATTGCGTGAATCTAGTACGGTATACTGGTATATGTAACCAGAACGAATTTTAACTGTATGATCTTTCTTGATTGTTTCTTTGCTCGGGTATTCTTGATTCGTTTTATGTAAGCTATGTATTCTGGATATGAATGAACTGTTGTGCGTACCTGATTGCTTGCGAATGGATTTATAGGCTTAGCCCAATGGTTTCCAATAAGATTTAAACTCAGTTTTTTATGAATTCTGGAAAAGTAGTGCCGGTTCAGTGATGCTGTTTGTATGGACCCTCAGTCCAGATAAAGTTGTAGGGAGAAGGGGGGGGTTAGGGAATGACGGTAGTGATGATGTTTCACAAAACTCCGAGAACAGAATCACCACGTATGCTTGAATTATTTAGAAATGATTTGAATGGTTAGTCTCAACACTTGGCTTTAATTTGTCCTCGCTTTTAATAATTATGAACAAACAGAGCAAATACTTGAACAAAAAATTTCTGTTAAAGAATAAGAATTAGAATAATTGATATTAGACGAAGAATACTAACTTTAATCAAGAACGACGACTGACTGGATGAAAAAGCTGCTCTTTTACCTTCTACAACCCTATTTAACGACTTTGTTTAATCTTTGATTCCCTTTCGTATTAATTAGTTGCCAAATCAAAACATTAATAATTATTTGTCTGTTGCTGAATACCTGAGACTTCCAACTCTGTAACTGAAACCCCCCGAGTACTGTTATTCTCGGGAAGCTTCAGGTTTATCTGTTATTTAAAGATATAATAAGAATTAGTATGACAAATTCCTTTTGAACATGATGCATGATAAAATAATAAGAAATGGCGTAACAATTTCTAAATGTACAAAAGATAACATAATTCATAAATTGCAGATTCCAGCATGATATCAGCAAAATATAAAACAAAGCATAAATGCCATGTGATAAGTATAAATCATAAGAATTAATTATATAGACGATTACTCGACTGATGTACTTGTATGGTACTGTCGGTAAAGATAAAGGCATGTGTAGTGTGTATAGTATACAGGGTATCCCAGAACTACTTTTGGACCGGAAAGTGGGCGATGCCTGGAGGTACCCTGAGTATCCTCGCGCAAGCCGTTTGCCAAAATTCGCAATAGTTTTTAAAGGAGAAGCATTTAAGTGGGACCAACCAGAATGAAGGATTTCCGCGGGTCATAGCAGCATAGTGGGAGGTACACTCACGGATACCAAAGATAGCTGTTTTGCAATAGCTTCCCACAAATTCCGCGCTTAGCAACTATTTCACACCCCGAGCGAGCGTCATTAGGATTCGTTGACAATCTACCGATATGGACATGGGCGTGTCTTAGATTGGCGCAGCAGCTACACGTACAACGCGCGATCGGTTATTGTTTCGGGATACGCATTCAGCCAGACGAAAACAGGTACACGGTGTCCCAAACGTCATGCAATGAATTTTATAGCAGTCCTGAGAAAAACAGATTATTAAAGGCAGAGAGGCCTGGGAGGGTGGTTAGTGGGACTGATGCATTAAATGAATCGAAAACAAAGCATAGAAGTATTATTTTTTCGTCCTGTGAATAGCCATATCAAATATCTAAGACATCGCGATTGCTGAATTCAAAGTTATAGAGTACTCATCGATTCTGGAAACTGTGAAGAATACGTGAAATAGGAAAATAGATTTCGAGAGAAACGCAAAGACACATTTCCTTTTTTTCGTCCCTAGAATGTCTACGCCAAGTTGCAGCATGTTGCGACTTCCGGTGGCAAAGTTAC
>NW_014333384.1:68843-86925 GCF_000341935.2 Cephus cinctus
CATGTAGTGACTTATGTACTTGGCCTCAATAATATGATATCAATACTTTTTGTTAGAGGAATTCACAGCAATCCTGTACTTGGCGTAGTTTTTTACACGTAAGTGTTTTTTGGGGGATAAACATTTACAGGACTCATACGCAGGCCCGATTTATTAGCAATAATACAAAATAATAAAATGAATATAAATAAACACCAATAGGAGTGGAATAGAACAACGGTTCCGCAAAAAATACAAATTAATTAATTGAATTAATTGAATTAATCGAACAGTAATAATGAATATTAATTAAACGAAACCATAGAATGAAATTCAAAATAACTCGACGGATCGGAATCTTATAATGCAATTGTATGGAGATGATTTTCAGTCATTCGGACGGTTCCGGACGCAGAACACACCTTGCGTCGGGCATACCAATTTTAGATCAGCTAACAAATAACCTATTTCCTGACTTATCCGTTTTACAATATTTATAATTCCTTGGCTTAGTAACCCGAAGCGGCCTTGACCTATTGTCAACACTCTTAAGTCCGTGTTCAGAACTCGCTCTTAAAATCACTAAGAAAAGTCACTAAGAAAAATTACTAAAAAAAAATTGAAGAGCACGCTATTAGCACTAATATGCAAATAAATACACAATCGCCTAGCTGCGTTCCAGGAGTATACGAATCTAACGCGTGGGAAACCTCTATCTACGCGGCCTCTACATCATTTGAATCGTGACTGAAAAGATTGCGCGCAGCGCGAACTGAATATGACGTTGTATGCAATCTGATTTGACATGCTTAACAAATAAATTCTAAATACAACTGTTTGGTACGAAATAACCGACCCTCCAAATCACGACCGTGTTAGTAGCAATCGGATCGGATTGGTCGTGCAAACGTAAGACTACAATCTCGAATAGTCATCGAGCAGCTAAATCTATGGTCCGGTATATTTCGGCCAATTATAAACTCGATATTATATGACTCAGTAGCGTAACTCACCCTTCATTGCACTATCCAACTCCCTCTCCCTCGTCCCAAGTGATTGTTTACAAACAGAGGTGATTTGGGTTTTCATCATCCAACGTTCTCTGTTCCACTTGCAAAAAAAAAGTATCCTTCTCACGGACGGTCTTCTGCTGCGCCAGCTTATTGGCGCTAAGTTTCGCGATGAGGCTGTCTACTTCAAACATATACTGCCTTCTGATTTAGCTTATGTCTTAAAGGATAAAGATTCTCGTGCCATGGGTCCTGGTAAACTGCCGATGATCTATGTCACTCCTAGCCTGAATTTTATTTCTCCTTTTTTTGCTCGAACTCTACAACAGATTATTGATGTATGTGAAATTTACCGAGACGTGGACGCAATCTTACATCTGCCCAATTCCTAAAAGCCGTGGACCTCATACTGCGCTTTTTGACTTGCATCCAATAGCTCTACTCTGTAGTTTCTCTAAGCCGCTTAAGAGAATTGTCCACTTGCAGATGGCAGAATACTTATTGTTAGATAAGCACGGTGGTTTTGATCTACGTCAATCTGCAAACCGTACTGGCACCGGGAATGAAACTGCCCTTACTAGTCATCGATTACATTCGGTTGCTGTAGGTTCGGTTGCTGTATGCTTACTTATACTGGTCCTTTTCGACCAGAGCAAGGCATCCGACTCAGTCTGCGACTGAAGGCTGCTTGAGGTCATGCGTGATGCGGGTTTTTCCTTGTCTGTGCAAAAATGGTTTGCGTCATATTTTGCTGGTAGTTCGCAAGCGGTCATTGGTCACGATGGGAATGTTTCCTCCTTCTTTCCTGTGACTTCATGTGTAACACAACGTTCGGTTCTGCGTCCCATTTTATTTGCCTTATACAGGGTGTCCCAGAATAACTTTTACACCCGAAAGTGGATGATAGCTAGGGGTCCCCCAAGTACCCTCCTGCAAACCGTTTACCAAAATTCGCAACAGTTTTTAAATGGGAAGCGTTTAAAATGCACCAATCAGAACGAAGGATTTCCGCGGGTCATAGCTGCGTGGTGGGAGGTACAATCGTGTAAGGCAAACGTTAACTGCTTCAAACGGATCGCGCTGTGTGCACTGCGGGACATTAATGCCGTCCTTGGGTGGAACTAGTAGGAAGTGTGAATGGGGTGGCCGGCAGTGATGACTGGTGGCGAGCAAGCCAGGCCGACGCGTAGAGGCGGTAGATTATTCTCCTCGCTCGGGACGCCAATTCTGTCACGAGTCCAGGCGTCACGTATAAGAGTGTTTCACATAATTTCAACATGAGTCCGCATAAGCCTCTCTCACTCGTGGTTAGTGGTCTTAGAAATAGCCTGCACTGCGTATAAAAGCGTCTCACTTGCGTCTAACGTGAGTCGCCCATAAGATCCTCTTACTCCGAACATTAAGCTGTCTTATTATAATTCGCGGTCACCTTAAAATTGTTCTATGCACACTTTTATGAAATGTTACATACAGTATTTTGAAAAATAGTCTCGTTCTTAGCAGAGACATTGGCAAGTTAACATCGAAATGGCACCGAATATTTGTGTCGAGCAACGCGGGCGCATCGTAGGTTTGTAGCAAGGTGGGACACCCTTTGATGATATCGCGAAGATCTTCAGATGCAGTGTAAAAACTGTACGCCGGTGGATCAACGCGTATCAAGTAGGGGAGGGGGGGGGGAATCATGCCCTCCACGACCACAGTGCACAGAATCGGCGGCCGCGAGTTACAAAAAGCAAACAAGACCGCCTTAAGATCAATGCAATTGTTCGCGATTCATTCATAGCCGTCACGCAAGTCATCACATATGGATTCTGCAGAATATATTCGCGTACTAGACGAAGTAATGCTTCCATCAGTTCGCGCGGTGTATACGACAGAAAACATGCCTATAATTGAGACGATTTCGCTGTCGATACTTTTCGTGAAACACGAAATCGGTTTTCAAATCATTCAGAAATCCAAGTGGTGCAATGGCCCGCTAAATCTCCCGATCTAAACATCATTGAGAATGTTTGGGTCGAGATGAATGTTGGCCCGGAGATGGCAACCCGAGAGGGAAAGATCGAAATCAGCCATAATTGCGTATGCTCAAAGAATCTGGGAAAAGCTGCGGCATAACTCGAACTATTTGAAGCATTTAATCGATTCGGTCCCGAATCGATTGAATCAGGTAATCGAGCGCGATGGTTTCTGGACGGAATATTGATGTCTGTATTCGCGAAGTTCCTCCTCCATTTTGATGACATTATTTTTCCTCACCTAAACACCTGGTCGAAAGAACTATACACTTTTTCTACTCTTTTTTTTTTACTATGTCCCACCCGCACGCGCTGCACAACTGCTGGCAGCGGCTGATAGGATCTTATGCGCGACTCGCGCTAGTCGCAAGTGAAACGCTCTTATACGCAGTGCAGGCTATCTCTGGGACTCCACTAACCGCGAGTGAGAGGGGCTTATGCGTACTTATGTTGAAATTCTGTGAGACACTCTTATACGGGACGCCTGGAATCGTGACAGAATTGGCGTCCCGAGCGAGGGGAATAGGCTACACATCCTCTACATATCGGTCTGGCTTACTCGCCATCAGTCGCCACTACTGGCAGCCCCACTCACGCTTCCTACTAGCTCCACCCAAGGACGGCATTAATATCCCGCAGTATACCTTCATCCACAGCTAATTGGTGCATTTTAAACGCTTCCCATTTAAAAACTATTGCGAATTTTGACAAACGGTTTGCGGGAGGCTACTCGGGGGACCCCCAGCCTTCACTTATTTTCAGTTGTAAAAGTAATTCTGGGACACTCTGTATGTGAAGAACCTTCCTTGTGTTATCGCCAACTGCTCGCATATGATATATGCTGATGATCTGCATATCTATCTGCACTGCAAACCATGTGACTTAGTGAATGCAATTGAGCGGGTGCAGATGGATGCAAATGCCATCCATGAATGGGCTATGAATAAGTGTCTCACATTTAACTCATCCAAAAACAATGTTTGATTGTCGGCTCTTCGAGATATATAAATTCATTTGATCTAAACCACTTGCCTGTGCTTCGCATTGGTCATGATGCCGTTCCGTATGTGACATCAGCTCGTGATCTTGGACTGACCATAGACAATACACTATCATGGAATGAACACACTCTTAATGTCTGCAGGTACATAGACAGAACGCTTTATGTTCTAAAGCGTAACCGTGCTCTCCTCTCTGCTGACCTGAGGAAATTATTAATAACTTCACTAATCTTTCCATTGATAAAGTACGGATGTGTTATCTATGGTAGCAGTTCCTCCGTACTTACACAGAACATACAAGTAGCGTTGAACACTTGTTTGTGTTTTGTCACTGATGCTAGGGGATAGGAGCCCATCACGTCCCTTTCTTAATCAACTGGGCCGGCTGAAATTTAAACAGCGACATTTTCCTCTCGGGATGCTCGTCTATAAGGCACTAAAAAATAGTAGTCCGACTTACCTTAGAGAATCACTAACGTATGTCCCCACGTCTCTTACATCACGCACTGCCCGCAGAAACTTGAATGATCTTGTTGCAGACAACCATCGAACCGAATTCTATAGATACTCGTTTCACATCTGGATTGCCTTATTTTGGTACTCACTATCCACTGACCTCCAAAATACTACGTCGTGACGTACTTTTTGTGAGCGTCTTCGCACGTTTCTTCTATGTAGACAGTTGTAGAATTCACTCTGGTTCTTTGTTTTGTGTCTTATATATCGTTTTCATTATAAATTGTGCCACGATTTTTTGATTCACGGTCACAAGGCGACCCCAGCTACTGATACACATAACGTTTTCGCTTTCGGATTCCCTTCGGGTAGCCACCCTGCTCAGAAGCTATGCTCTCGGGTTGATTCGTATAGTTACGCCACTGCTCTCGAAAGATTTGATATTGTTTAGTTAAAGTCGAGCTACTCGAATCTCTCGTCGGGAGATAATCTCGACGTACCGAGTTGCTCGGCAAAGGAAAGTACTCGACGTAGACGTCTTCACGAATCGGCAGAAGCCCGGGTGAGATGGGCAAAGGGCTGTAGAGTAGGTGGAGTTATAGTTTTGATACGGTTAAGGGCAGGAAAGGAACCCCCTGTCCCGAGTAGAGGAAGTGGTGCCCAGCTGTCGCCCGAGGCCTTGGGGAAGCGGCCGTGGAGGACCTCCAAAAGTGTTACGTACCGATCCGCTAAGGAACGCTTTCGATTTGGTTTAAAGTGACGACTCGAGGGAAAAACAAAGTTATCGGCTATAAGGATCTCGACCAATCAGAATGATTAGCTCTCGAAATTGGCGATTGTCAAAGCAGTCTGTCTCGGGGCACCGACTGAGGTGTCACGAGCTGGCTCGCGATCCCGTGCTATCTGTTGATAGTTTTTGTAGCCCTGTTTCGATATGGTATAGCAAGTTTTCGTTCGTATAGTTCTCGCGTCGCTCTCGCGATAATCAGAAAATTCGATGAATTCACAGTGAGTGTTTCAGAGGTATAGCGCGGTGCACTAGTGCAGTGTCCACCTAAGTGTCTTTTGGATACAGTTCTCGGCCTTCACGGATTAGCTGCACCAGCTCCGGTCAGGACTCCTGATTTATTAATTGGTGAAGGGATTTCGATTTGATAGTTTAGATTCGTACTGTTACGTTCTCCATTCGTCGGTTCCTGTCTCTCGTATTATTTGCCTAACGCTTAATCCGAACCTAGCAGCCTGAGCGGCCGTGCATTTCCGTAACCATCCGCTCCCGTTTGTGCATCCAGCTGCGTTTGCTGATTTTACGCGACTCCAAAGATCAGCATCTATGGTTGCATTTCTCGATTTTACGCGTCTACAAAAATCTACAGGATCCGTAAAGTTATCGTCTTTTCTCATAGGTTCCGTCAGACTCTCGTTTTGGAGAAGTTGGGCCTGTTCCACCCCAACTCCCAGTTCATATCGGCTCGTCAGTTCCCGATGAAACAAGAATTGGCTCGCGGCCGCTTGGCTTGCGGATGCACGAACGACGGGTAGACAACCGAAGGTAACGTAGGTTGGTTCTCGAAGATAGTTCGTTCTCGGAGTCAAGGAAAAGAATTACGTTACAACTCTCATTTTCACCGGGAATAACTACACACTGTATAATTGAAGTATGGGTATCGCTTACGATAGTGGGCTCCAGGGACTTCGAAGATTGATCACCTACGTATATAAAATCAAAAAAAAATTATCAATAATTTGACATTATAAATACGTTATCAAATGAGATAAGCTGAACAGTGTAATCCGTTCGCACATATATGTCATCATTTGTAATGATTCGTTTTTTGAAACCAGAATCTTATATGATATGTGTTCAGCATGAATCTATATTCTGCGTCATTAAATCACATTTCCATATATATCTGGAAATTCATATTGTACTTACAACGGATTGGCGCTGAATCATTTCGTAATTAGGGAAGTCGAGTTCAAGAATCTTATCTGAAAAACTCGCCACAGGTTGACACGTGATAGACGTTCGCGGCTCCATTTTATTTTTTTTCACACGTGTCAGATGGTGTATCCTTTTCTCGTGCTGATTTGTCCTCAACGGCGTTGCTTCAGATATCGTAAAGGGCTGCGAAACTGTCGTCGTGCTCCCACTCTACTTTGGCATTTTTGACATTCTTGAAATGGAGCAATACTTCCGGTGAAATCTTCTTCTCGATATATTTACGGTGACTGGCGTTAAAAGATTGACGAACTTCGCTACTTCTTCCCTCCGAATGTGGAACTTCATCGCTTTGCTTATTTTCGTGAATGCATTTTGTGTAGTCCACCGCACTTGCATCAAAAGCATACAAGCTACACCTTCGAAACCCGTTCTTTATAGTCCCGGCGAAGTTTTCCGTGTGGATAAACGCCGATAGTAATGCTAGTACTTGATGTTTTTGGACATCACCGCCTTCATTTTTGACGCGCCAATTGCGAACCAATGTTTTCCACTTCTTTTTGAGGAGAAAAAATACGTTACGTTTTCTTTATCGTTACTAGCTACATTATACACTGATTTGCCTTTTTCAGCCAAAACGAGACCTCCACTTCGTGAAAGATAAACGTCCGTTTCATTCATATTGAAGATTCTTGATGGGTCCTGGAAGATATCAATTTTTTCTTCGAGTTGCGTAGCGATATCTGCAAACCACAATCGGATGCGATGCTTAGTGAGAATAGCTCTGGCTTCACTCAAATGCTCGGATTTTTTATGAGCTACTCGTGGATGGCGACCAAAAATTCTTTAAACCATTTCCGTCCCGGAAGATTGTTTTTGAATACATTCGGTAATTTTTTTGCTTTGACAAGCTGTTTAACTGAGTAGATCAGGCAATCTTTGTTAATAGAAAATCCCATGCGGCAAGTTTCTAGCAGCCAGTTTTCTAATTTGTCTTCGGCAGCACGACCAAGGATACATTCTGACCCACATCTGCCGGACGTCTCAGGCGCTTTACCTTTGAGCTTATTCCGCAAAGTTGTACGAGGGATTTTGTACTGTTAACTAGCTTTAAGAATTGAAATTCCATTGCGAGTTATAGCTAAAGGTTCGTTGACATCATTTTCCGTGTAATTTGAAAAAAAACTCCGCTTCCATATTTTTTTTCTTCTATTTTCGTTTTTAGTTGTGTTTATAGATTTCTGTTTTAGTCGGCCCATTATCTGCAAATTTAAACACAGTTGAAAAGTATACTTAAGTTTTAGCGAAGCACAAGAAGGCCTGATTTCATCACACTCATTGAATTTAGTCTGCAGTTACAACAGATGGCCACAAATGGTATCAGTATGCTCCAGTTGTGACCATGTAATGGCCAAAAATAGTGCATTTACACTTTGAATGCACTAGTTTTTATCAGCACGTTTATTTCGGGTATTTTAGGTTATCTTTCGGATTTGATGACCCCAACCCCGAAAGTAATATATTGTGACGTTTCATCCTTATACCCCCCCCCCATCCTCTATCCTTTTTCCTTCCCTATGACCCATTCTCGATGATGGATACGTCAAGAGCCCCACATACGAGTCTATAGCGCACTGTGGATGTGCATAACTGGAGCTAAGAGAATTCCTCACATCCTAAAATTCCTCAAAACTTCTATCTACCTCTCAAAGCAACGTCGATAAAGGAAAAGGGAAAATAGGAGTTATAAATCGCTAATATTGCATAATTCCCTTGAAACTAGTCACAGCGACAATCATGAGGAAAGAATATTGGTCTATTACTTTTAATATTCTAAGAATCAGAAATCCAGTCGACTGACTGAAGTCAAAACAAACAAGTTTCCAGACGGCATCAGCCGGCACGCGCCAAAGACAATAGAAACACTAGTAAGCCGGTAGTTGCAGAAACCGCTAATCCGATTACTTGAATTAAATTGTCAAATCGATCAATAAATCAAAATATTGAATCCAAAAAGCGACGTTAACGCCTCGGGAGGATAACAATTGTTATCCCCACTAGAATCAATGGATTCCTATAGAGGATATAAGCAGCGGCTTCCTCGACAGGAGATCACTGTAGACTAGTCAATCACACTCGTGTACACCACAAGACGACAAGAAGCAAATGAAGATTTGGAAAGTATAATTATCAAAAAACTAGTAGAAAACCGATCCGCTATTCCAGAGCGAACCAGTGAACAGTATTGTACTGCAAACTGTGGGAACTCATCCTTGGCAGTTCCTAGTCTTGAAAAGCATTATGTCTCCACCCTGTATCAGGAAATCTGCCATCCATATAGATCTTCTGCATCAAAAGCATTGCGCTGGAGCTGTCAGAAATCGACCAAAAACATCCAATCACACTCCTTAAAAACCTCAGCTCCAAATATCATTGTGATTAATAATTGTCTGAGTCTAACCCATCTTCAAAATAAGAGATTCAGCAAACGGGGTTGATTGTGATCATCTATGGGTACTAAATCATTATCATCCTCATCATTAGCTAGCCACGGTCATCGGACGCATTGTGCAATATGCTGTATTGTGGTTCCAGCTACCTCTTGCCCATTCCGAGAGATTAGAAGAGAAAATAAGTAAATAAACACACTTTTTGTCGCCTACGGTACGATAATAGAACTGGAGAAAATTATAAGAGTGCGTATGTGTATGAGAGTGGAATAGAATATTAAGGATATCTTAGAGTGTAATCTATAGGACAATATAGCACAATTATTTTATTTTAAAAACTCAAGTGTCCAATTCCTTCTAAAGATGCCTGCCCAGTGCACAAACCCTATGAAAAGTAGTTTAATATATAAATATTAAAACCCTATAAAACCCTATAAATTTCCAAAATCACGAAACGTCTCAATATATTCGATAAAATAAAAGTGTATGATGTATCATAATGACCCAGGTTACAAGAAATTATACTTTACTTACCACAGGATCCTTAGCACCTTTGTTAAGAAATCGGACAAACGGCTCAATGTCAACATATTTCTATTCACAGGCTTCAAAAGAAAAGGTATACAATCGAAAAACAATCGATAGGGGTCTCGAAACAGTTTCTGTATGGAAATATAACAATCGATACAGTAAACACAACCCCAAAACTTTATAAAAGTCGAAAGAAACGCGACGTGGCCACAAATGGTACACTGGACCTTAATAACGGTGGTCAGCGGGTGGACGCAGTGCGGTGAGGAGATCGAGCGGTGACTGCTCACCTATCTCAACCTGTGCGTGCAATGCGGAAAGCACTACGGTGCAAGCGAGACACCTGAACGTTGCTCGGTGCGTCCTTGTTGCGCAGTACGAGTATAAGCGAGACGGCAACAAGGTGGGGGACTGCTCGTGTTCCGACGCACGCTCTTTCTCTCTTTCTCTCAGACTAACGCTCTATGACGAGGACAGATAGTACCCGATAAGGAGCGAGAAGGTGCTGCGCAGATCTCACCGATGCGAATGAGATATACTTTTTGATTGCCCATCCTCGTCACACAGCGTTAGTGCGACGATAACAGATAGCTGCGACGTGGTGTCTAGGGACTATCGTCCAGCGTCTCAACGCATTGTCGATAGGTGCCACTAAAAGACCTATTGCCTTCTCGCTCCCACTTATGCTGTGCGAAAAGGACACACCGTAGGACGTTTTGGCCTCCCGCTCACACCATAGCGCTCGCTGTGTTGCATGCACGTATCCAGGTAGATCGACAGTCACCACCCACTCTCCTCTCCTATCTCACCGCACTGCGTCCAGAAGCTGAAACCTATTCCTCGACACTATGTTGCACCTATCCACAATGCGTTGATACGCTGGACGCTATTACCTAGACGCTACTTTGCAGCTATCTGTCTTTGTCGCACTAACGCTGTGTGACGAGAATGGGCAATCAAAAAGTCTACCTCATTCGCACCGGTGAGACTTGTGCAGCTCCTCCTCGCTCCTTATCGGGTACTAGCTGTCCTCATCATAGAGCGTTAGTGTGAGAGACAGAGAAAGAGCGTGCGTCGGGACACGAGCAGTCCCCAACTAAGCTCCCTATTGCGCATGAGGGGTCTTGTTGCCGTCTCGCTTATACTCGTGCTATGCAACAAGAACGCATCGAGCAACATTCTGGCGTCTCGCTCCCACTGTAGTGCTTTTTACGTGCATGTACAGGCCGAGATAGGTGAGCAGTCACCGCCCAATCTCCACTCTTACATCACTGCACTGCGTCCACCCGTTGGCCACCATTATTAACCCCTAGAGGCCACACCTCTTTCCAATGACGTAGAGACCACACGGGTGCAAATATGGTTTTTACTGTTTTAAATCGTAATTCCTTCTCTCTGGCTTAATCTTTTTTGATCGATAACGGTATAAATATGGGGTAGAATTTCCCTAGGAATTTGAATATTTCATTCGCTAAAGCGTAAAAATACATTTTCAAAAAAGAAAAATGTTAAATTCGTTTTTTACGAAAAAGTTTGTATTTTGTTTTTTTTAAGAGATAAGTCAAAGACCCTTTGAGAAAATAAAGGTAAAGCCTTGTACTGAAGTGGGAAAAAATCGTTTATTCAATAAATTATAAATAACTATTTTTAACAGGGGCTTGAAATAATGGTAATTTCGCAACTATGAAAAATACTGTAGAATACAAAAAAATACTTTATTTTGAAAATGTCGCTTATAATATTCATATTTATTGTTTATATTATTAGTATTGAATTAAAAATATATATTAATTAATGTTATTAACGCAATTAACACATAATCCTGCCCGATGCTCGTCGCACATGCGCCAAAAGCAGGAGACGCACTTCATTCGCGTGCGTGTTGCCTGCTGACTTGATGTACAGTCAAATTTTAGGTTAGGTACATCGATCATATTAAAATTTTATCATAGCGAGTAAGAGTACCTACGTATTGGACGACATAGGAGACGTACTTCATTCGCGTGCGTGTTGCCTGCTGACTTGATGTACAGTCAAATTTTAGGTTAGGTACATCGATCATATTAAAATTTTATCATAGCGAGTAAGAGTACCTACGTATTGGACGACAGCAAAATGAAAATACGCTTTTTATCACGAAAACTCCAAAAAAAAGTGGCACCTTTTTTCTAACGCCGAGGCCACAGGGGTGCAAATGTGCACCTCGCCTACTTTTCGCTGCTGAATACACAATGGCTGTATGGCGATTGACGCCAAGCTGCTGCTCGACAGTTACACTAGCGTATAGACATAATTATCGTATGGGGTAGAAGGCTCCATTGTGCGTGTCCTACGAGAGAGGGGCATTTGAAATTTTTGGCCTGCCCGATTTTCACCCGTGTGGCCTCTGGGGGTTAACGTCCAGTGTACAGTGGCCAAAACTGATACGCCTACCTTACCCTACCATTTAGAATTTATGGTAGAATTGAGTAAAGAGTTCATTACAAAAGAGGAATGTGTAATAGTAGAAGACTTTAATATAAATATGAAGGCAACTACATTTTATGCCAAAAAACTAGAAAAAAAATGATTAGCAATAGGAATAAAACAATATGTGAAAGAGGCAACTAGAATCACAGAGCGAAGCCAAACGGTCATAGACCTACTATTCTCCGATAATAAAAAGAATATATGCGTAAAACAAACACCGACGATGACGGACCATGACTAGGTATTAATATTAGTGACGAACATAATAATAATAGTCATAATGCATATAAGGAATTTGTGGCCAGAGACAGAAGGAAACTGACAGCGGACCAGTTTGAAAGAACATGGAGAAGTAGGAAAGAGTTAAATATACAACATGAAGATGTAGGTGCAAAAGCAAATAGACTAATTACGGATATAGTAAATACGCTAGATACAATAGCGTCAAAAAAGAAATTTGACATACGTAACAAATAGGCAGATAAAAAACGGTGTGCGGAGGAGATTAAGGAAATCACGAAAAGGAGGGATACAGCATACATGACAGCAAGAAGAAGGAAGAAGAGAGTAGACTGGGAACAGTATAAAATATATAGAAATCTAGCCGTAACAACTATTAGGATTAAAAAGCGAGAATACTATGAGAAGACGATCGACAACAACAAGAATAATCCGACCAGAATGCGGAAAACGTTGAAAGAAGTAATAAACGGAAAAAAAGAGAGAATGACAAGATATGAAGGAATTAATTTTGATGAACAGTTAATGGGAGAACTGAATGTGGCAAACAAATTCAATACGTACTTTATTATAAGTATTACAGAAATCGTTTTAAGTATCGACAATAATGGTAATAATGGAAATATGGAAAACACGAATGATAATAATGGAACCGGGAAATAGGATAAATTCGACGCAGTAACTGAAAAGGAGTTAGTACATATTATACCAAAAATGGCCATGAAAAAGGGAACGGACGAGGGAATATTGGCACTAATAATTAAAGAAAACTATGACACGAAAAAAACGGAACTATTAAATGTAATCAACTCCTCGTTGAAGGAAGGGAGATACCCAAGGGAGTGGAAGGTATCAACTTTTATTCTGATACCAAAAGTGACCAAGGCATTGAAAGCAAGCGAGTGTAGACCAATCGACGTACTACCGACGTATGAAAAGGTATTAGAATTAGTAGTAAAAAAAAACAATTGGATGGATTCATAAAGGTGAATAATATTATCATAGAATATCAGTCAGGATTTCGGAAAGACCATTCATGCGAAACCGAGATTCAAGCAGTAATAGATCAATGGAAAGTAATAATCGGTAAGCAAAAAATGATAGGAGTTATCTTCATGGATCTTAGAAGAGCATTCGGAACGATCGACAAAGGAAAAGTAATAAGGAAGATGGAAGTCTACGGAATGAAGGGAAATGTACTTGATTGGTTTAACTCTTACGTGAACGACAAATATCAACAAGTAAAAATAGGAGAAACAAGGGGTTCTCCAAATACCGTCTCACAAACCATTTGTCAAAATTCGCAATAGTTTTTAAATGGGAAGCAAATAAAATATACTAATCAGAATGAAGGATTTCCGCGGGTCATAGCTGCGTGGTGGGAGATAAGTCGTGTAAGGCAAACGTTAGCTGCTTGAGACAGATTCAGCAATCGTGTTACGGTCCAATCGCAAAACGCATTCGTTCACAGACTGGTGGAATGCTACACTCGTGTCTCATCACGTCACTGATCTAAAAATCAAAAATCACGAATAAAATACTCAGCTGCCAAAGTTCCCTTAACAAGGAGTTCATCAGTCCACACAGCGCTCATGACAAGAACTGACAAGAAGCCGTAAGTGGGACGCAATCTAACAATAACAACTGCCATGAAAAATATCGGCAGCTGTGAATAAATATATATAGCACTTAGACCGTAAAACAAATCTTAAACGCGCGATCTATCTGAAGCAGCTAACTTTTGTCCTACATGACTGTACCTCCCACCACGCAGCTATGACCCGCGGAAATCCTTCGTTCTGATTGGTGCATCTTATTTGCTTCCCATTTAAAAACCTTTGCGAATTTTGATACGGTTTGCGGGACGGTATTCGGGGGACCCCATCACCCACTTTCGGGTGTAAAAGAAGTTCTGGGACACCCTGTATAAATGACATTGTGAAAGTAAAAACCGAGGAATCGAGGGTCAAACTGTTCGCAGACGACATAATGATATTTGTAACAGGATATAGCGCAGGAGAAATAGAGGTAAACCTGCAAGCAGTGCTGATATGACTGGAGAACTAGTTAAATGAGAACAAATTAAAAATGAATGCGAATAAAACAAAGTATACGATAATAAGGAGTATTAGGAAGGATTTCAGTAGGGAAATAAGGGTAAGCACCAAACACGGTACAGATCTTGAGAGAGTAACAGTAATGAAGTACTCAGGAGACATACTAGATGATAAACTGTTATTTATAGAAAACTGTGACTATGTATTAAAGAGAATCAGGAAGAAAACAAGCTTTTTGAACCGAACAGAAAACCATATAACGGCTTGTACGAGATGCGTTGTTTATAAAACTGTCATAACACCGCACTTTGAGTATTGTGCCACAATAATGATTAATATGGGGAAAACAGATGTAGAAAAGCTACAGATAGCACAAACCCGGGCCATGCGAACAATATCACAAATACATAGGTATATAAGAATCAGGGATATGCTAGAAGCGTTAAATTTCATGTCAGTAAAAGAAAGACTAGAGTACAATGTGAGCATATTCCTGTAGAAAATGGTAAACAATATGTTGCCTAATGGATGGAGTGATAGAGAATGATTACTAGAAGAAAGAAGGGGAGTAAGAAAGAGACAACCTCAAAATATACAAATACAAGTGAAAAAAAAGACAATAAGTGCACCATAAAGTTTAATATATGCGGGGGCAAAAATATATAATGAATTACTAGGAGTAGTCAAAAGTGACATAGATCTCAATAGTTTTAAGAAAAACGTGAAGGAATATACAGAGTGTTCCGAAACTACCTGACCCAGTGGATATGGCGGTGTTCGAGAGGCTTCACTGATAACGAAAATGACCTTCCTTTTGTCCGGAAGGTCATTTTCGTTATCAGTGAAGCCTTCCGAACACCGGCATACTCACCGGGTCAGATAGTTTCGGAACACCGTGTAGAATAAGTACAAGATAATACATTTATTGGAAAATAACCGAAAATGGTAAATTATATCTGAAGTATACAGGGTGTTCCGAAATTACCTAACTACGGGGGTATGGCAGTGTTCGGGATGCACCACTGATCATGAAAATGAGCTTCCTCTTGTCCGGAAGGTCATAGTTTTTAAACGGGAGCAGGTCAAAGTTGACCAATCAGAGGGAGGCGTCAAGAGAAACGTAAGCACCTACGAACTCTGAGTTTTCTTCCCTCGCTTTTGTTTCTCGGTGGTTTCGGGCAGGATGACATCAGTCGAGAACATGCCATTGGCTGTCACTCGCTGAGAACAGAGGTTCCCAGTTGAATTTAACGGTATTACTACAATATAAATGCGGGGGAAAAAACGCAAATAAAGAAGGGCAAGCAATAGAACAAATATCAATCGGAGAAGCATAAATAAGTTAATCAGATAATTAATTTATTTATAGAAAGGCCAATCGATGACCCTATATAATCCAATACGCTAAATATACTGATTCTAACGGTTGAAAGATTCGCTAAGCCAAATAATACGCTCGAATTCGGATCAACTAAAAGGCGCAAGGATTTTACACTATTTTACTATTTCCGTCGTTGTTGAAAACGCCGTCGACCCAGATGCCCACGGCTCACTTGCCCACGGACCACTTGGGCATAGATTGAAATCGGGTGATGCCCAGTTGCGCATAAATCCAATTGAACACAAAAGCGATTTTCTGCCTCCTGAACGATATTCCATAAATGATTTAAGAATATTGTAACTTATCTTTATCTGATGGAACCTTTTCAAACATTCAATGCTCTCTTCAGTGGGTCTCGCTCGCTTCGCTCGCTCGCCGACGATATACTTATTCACTAAGCTACCTAGTCTCCGAGGTTGAAACATTCTACCCTAACCTAACCTAACCTAATTTACTTTAATGGCATATGCTATAGTCATATACGACAATACGACATCCGCTCCTGAGGTAGAAATCTTTGCGCAAGTGGGCCGTGGGCAACTGGGTCCGTGAATGTCACGAGATCCGTGCGCATGTGGGCAGTGGTCAAGCGGATCTGTGGGCAACTGGGTCTACGAAGATTTCAATCTGTGAGCAAATGGTCCATGGGCAAGTGGGCTGTGGGCATCTGGGTCGACGAAGATATCAATCCGTGCGCAAGTGGTCCGTGGGCATCTGGGTCTGTGGGTGTTACGAAATCCGTGCGCAAGTGATCCGTGGGCATCTGGGTCAACGCAGATTTCAGTCCGTGCGCAAGTGGGTCATGGAAAACTGGGTCCGTGAATGTTACGAGATCCGTGCGCAAGTGGTCCGTGGGCAAGTGGACCGTGAGCAAATGGTCCGTGCGCATCTGGTGCCGTGGGCTAGTGGTCTGTGTGCATTTGGGACCCTCTCGCTAGGAAGCACCAAACGTTACTGAAATCCTTTTGGATTTCACCAAGTTGGAGACCTCTTGACCCTTACTATTTACATTCTTTCGGCGCAGATTGGACAGTGACAAATAATCGAACTTTGGAATGATTAATTCGCTTAAGGGGTAATTTGCGGTGAGGATCATAGCTATATACGAAGATGATCGAATCTGTCAGCGGCATGCTCGGAAGATTTCGGTGGCTGCAGTCCATTGGTAGGCGAGAGAGCGCTGAAGCTCGCATTATTGGCGGCTCTTCCCACTGTCGCCGGCGGTTTCCCATAAAGGATTTTTAGCGAATTTGTTCCGTTCGAGGTACAGGGGAAGCTTACGGACTCTGCATACTCTGACGTAAGTGTTCACAAACGCACAGAATTCGTATGCCCGAAACCCTCGGCAGAAGCGTCTTAGTACGGAACGTGACCAACGGTGTTCTCGCAGTAAGTTTGGCAAAAGTATTATCTCGGGGTACGGTTTCCAAACCACCTCTCTCCTCAGATGGAGGCACGCCCGCACGTAGTGTCGGACTCGAGGTGGCAGTGGTTGATGACCCATGCATTTGGGAAAAGGGCGACCTTCCGATTAATGGGAGGCGTGCCTCGAAAAGAAGAAGAAGTTCTACGTGCCCACCGAAAAGATGGGTAGTCAGAATACGAAGGATATTTAAATATGTAAGCTGGGTGTCTGGCGGCCTCACCAAGGTTATTGGTACTTCAAAAGAAGGCGTCTTGATCGAACGTGCCGATCCCGGCTTGTGCAAAGGTGTGGGAGGACGCCTCTTATACAAGCTAGTCTCGAAGGGGTTCCAGGACCCTAGTGACGGGGCAGGTGTGACCGAAAGGTTGGGGACTGCCCCCGGAAGCCTGTTCGGCGTACAATATCTGTCTCCGGCGGTTCTTCTGTTTGGACCCGTCATAGATATTCTCGCGGCAGGACGATGAGGACACGTCAACTTCTGGTCGGGGACGGAGGCGGCATCGATCTTAGGGCGTCCCAGCTGGATGGCAGGCAGACGAAGCTGGAGCCCCATCCCGGGTACTCTGGAACTCTTTTGGTTCCTTAGGTGCAGCAGCCCCTCCTCGTGAAGCGGCGGCAGTCGGTCTCCAAATGTCCCAGAAATCAGCGCCTTTTTCCTCACTTCCCCCGTTGTTCAGCGTCATTCCACCAGTTCTCACACCAAGCGGTTGCATCAAAGCGTCATATATCACACCAAAGAAAGAAAAGCAAGCAGTATGCAATAAAGTCAAGCAAATTAACATTAAGACGGACGACAGGCTGGTTACTTAATACTAAGGAATCTGTGCGCCTTAACCTAGGACTGACGTTTGGAGCCTTTCACTGTTATTTTCTACGTCTCTTATACTGCGGGTCATTTGTGGCGTGGATTTCCAAAAATTCACGCCACAATACGTACTGGGTATTCGAAAAATGCTGGTCCAACCGAGAAGCAGGTGATACCTTTACAGAAAATAAGATTTTTACGAATAGTTTTTTTTAATTAGAACGCGATTTTTTAAAAAATGGCAGTCAAAGTTTGTTGTCCGCGCAGCCTATTTAGTTAATTTTCAACGTACCATGAGGGGGGGGGGGGGCACT
>NW_014333384.1:86986-90152 GCF_000341935.2 Cephus cinctus
CCAGGGGGGGGGGGGGGGGCCACTGGCGCACAGACCATTTGGACACAAATGAATTTTTACTCCAAATTCTGTACACTTTTAAATAGATGGAACAGAATTAAGTACGAACGATGTCTTATTATAGTATATTGTATGTGGTTCAACATTAGTTTGCGCTAGGTTTTGTTAGGTTAGGTTACGACAGGGTGGAATTTTCATATTTCGGAGACTGGGTAGGTTAGTGGATAAGTATATCTACCGAATGAAGAGAGTATTAAATGTTTGAAAAGACTCCGTCAGATAAAGATAACTTACAATATCGTTAAATTACTGATGGAATATCGCTTAAGAGGCAGAAATTCGCATTTGTGTCCAATTGGGTTTGTGCGCAACTGGTCATAACCCCTGACCATGTTTGGTCTTCTGTGATAGGAAGCCCCCACTGTTCCTATGAGTTAGTGTTTATACTTTTTGTTACGGCAGATGCGGCATTGTTTAATACCAATTCCTACTTTGAAATTTGAATCTCCCATGGACGTTATCCGAGAAGGTTCAAACTTATCTTTCTATTTATATCTTCATTATTCATTGTTAATACAATATGATACAATATTTAATGTTGTTAATGTATCATATGATTATGTATCATTTATGGATTTGCTTATATAATTTTAAATGTCGTACTAAAAAACAACCTTATAGCTCTTGAACGCTAGACGTTCCATAGGGAAGTCGAATTTCGCCGGGCTCCAAAAATTCTATAAAAGGTACAGATTCTGAATTTAGTTATTTGTCCGGCTGCTTAACCTTTACGTTAAAAGAAATGGCGTAAGGACTAGAATCTTGCAAGGACTAGAATCAAATTGCAAAATTAAAAAGGATTAATAAAGTCCTTTCATCTTGACGGAGACCAATAAGTATAAAAATGTGATCAAGCGTGACAAAAATATTTGGTCATTAAGTATGAATGTCGGCTCACTTCAAGTAGTTTCAGTTGGAAATGAGATATTACATTATTATGGCTGTATTCATAGTCCTTCCTTGAGGAATAAGGATCGCTTGTTCCTCGTTTCACGTTTCATAGACCTGCCTTGACAGAACAAGGAGCCATATTAGCCTCCTTATTTCAAGGGAGGTCTCGATCTTCCTTGAGGAAACCTTCTGCACTGTCATTGGTTGTTTTGTTTGATATGTCTAGCGCCACAAACGGCCCGAGTTAGCAGTTAGTCCAGGCCTATAAAGGTAACATATAACATGGACTACGCGATCCTTACTTCAAACTCCTTGAAAAAATTACCGCTCGAATAGACAAAGAGGGACTGAGGTGCCAGCAAGTAGCTGCCAGTGCTGCCACACTAGAGAATTATATGTTCCTAAAATATACCGTCCTTCTGGAAGGGAGAGCTGAGGTGTGACTATAGAACAAGGACGCCTTGGAGATTGAAGGAAGCCTTCATCAAGGCGTCCTTCAACCTTAAGATAAGGGCGGACTATGAATACGGATATTAATGATCTAATAATTTAGCTTATTATTAGACAGTTATTCGGAAAGAAGGTTGAGCTAAAAATTTAGACAGAGTGACATAGGAGTTAAAATATTCCATGTACCATATGATAGCAATTCCAAAAAAGTACAATTTCTCCGCTGAAAAAAAAATCGAATGAAATACCAAAGACTCAACATCGATATTATGTTTGGCCTTGATGGCGCTTTGGAGGACTTCTTCGGTTCGGTTCAGAGCTTCGGTTTTCATACGTAAGGGTGGCCCGAACAGTGAGGTACTCTAGATATGTCTGGTACACTGCGGGACATTAATGCCGTCTTTGGGTGGAGCTAGTAGGAAGCATGAGTGGAGCGGCCGGCAGTGGCGACTGGTGGCGAGCAGGCCAGGCCGACGCGTAGAGGGCACAGTCTTACATACAGATCTTGCGACTATAATGGATTTCAGTAGTAGGAGTAACACAGGTATTGAAGCAGTTTTGTAATGTATGGCATCTTGCCTACGTGTCGCTACTATCGAATGCGCTCGATCAACATAACCAATTTTGAAGTTATTCATTTCCTGTTCCTGCCGTATAAAACATCATAAAACGTTTATTCTACACTGAAAAAAATATATAGTTGCACTGACTAATTTGCGTTTGCCGACGTTCGACAGAATTATTGATTTTTGTACCTAAAGAATTAGTTTGTTCAACAATTATTCGCATCGGCTGACCAAAATATATTTGAGTCAACCAATATCTTTTGTTATATTAAATACAAATTCGGTTAAACATTGACAAACATTGATTTAGTCCATCCAGATACACTTTTTTCTCAGTTTATCGATAGAAGATTTCGTGTAACAAATTATACGTGTAATGTATTCTTTACTAGTGAAAAAGTCTCACTTTCCGGATTATTTAAAAAGTGTTTAGCATTCGCTACAAAAATACGCTTAAAAAAACTAAGCACGGAATAACTCCATTTACCAAATTAAACTCGTAGTGCATGTGTTACAAAACTCGTATATATTTAGCGCACCCGTCTGCATATAAAAAACTTTGGTTCGCTTAGAGGTAATAATTACCATGCATTGTTTTTATTTGTCAGGTTTCATTATATGCATGTGTATCGCTTCTTCTTCTTTATGTCATCGATTCTGTTATTCGGATAATCACAGAGTTATACAGTAGACTCGCGCCATTAGAGAGAGGGAGAGAAATATTTATTTCTATCTCTGTCGCACGAGAAGCACTCGATCACAGCGCCGTTTACGGCGCGACTTCAGAAAGTGAGTCACCCCCCACCATGGGAGTCGCAAGACCTGTATGTAATACCGTGGTAGAGGGTAGCCTATTCCTCTCGCTTGGGACGCCATTTATGTCCCGAGTCCAGGCGTCTCATATAAGAGTGCCTCACAGAATTTCAACATGAGTCCGCATAAGCCCCTCTCACTCGGAGTTAGTGGAGTGCCAGAGATAATCTGCACTGTGTATAAGAGTGTCTCGCTGACTTCCAGCGCGTGTCGCCCATAAGACCCTCTCACTCGCTGCTAGCGCTGGAAGTCAGTGAGACACTCTTATACGCGCTAGGCCACCGCTGGTACCGAGTGAGAGGGTCTTATGGACGACTCGCGCTAGCGCAAGTGAGACGCTCTTATACGCAGTGCAGGCTATCTCTGGGACTCCACTAACAGCTAGT
>NW_014333384.1:90475-94495 GCF_000341935.2 Cephus cinctus
GGGGGGGGGGGGGGGGGGGGCTTATGCGGACTCATGTTGAAAATCTGTGTGACACTCTTATACAGGACGGACTCGGGACATAAATGGCGTCCCAAGTGAGGGGAATAGGCTACCCTCTCTACACGTCGGCCTGGCTTGCTCGCCACCAGTTGTTACTGCCGGCCGCCCCATTCACGCTTCCTACTTGCTCCACTCAAAAACGGCATTAATGTCCCGCAGTGTACATGTCAACCAATTTATGAGACTTGAAAGGACTGCAAGTCTTCACAGACTAGCCAGTGTCCTTTTTTTTTGTGCATTGCGTAAACGGAAAACCGAAAACCTTTGTCCAGGGCCAATTCAAACACAGATCCTTATTCCAAGAAAGGGTCTAAAGCATGGCATACAGAGGACTGCCCTCCCCCCTTCTTTCTAAAACTTTCGTTCACGAAGCTCTCTTAAAATTTGGTATAGAGTTAGTTACATTTCAGCTTCCACTAAGAACAAATTACTGTACAAACAATAAATAGAAAAAAATACATCAACCCAATCAGATTATTATTCCAAATCAGTTGTCATCACCATTAAATCCAAATCAGTTGGCGGAGTTCACGTTCCTCTTCTGACGCAACTTTACATACTGCTCTACCAGGAAAACTGTTAATTTCTACATTTAGTATGAAATTCCCATATCGGGAAACATATTTGAACACAGTTTGTACAGCTGTGAGACTTGTCCTTTGCTACAAATCGCGATAAAAGCCGATCTACAGACGTTATAGAATCAATAGAACACAAGTAAATTTCGAGCGAGAACTATTAAATTAAAACACAACCAATTTTAATGATATGCAATACAATTGTAGATTCGTGATACGAACCGATCCTATCTACATGATCTTTTCTTGACGAAGAGCTGCAGTGTATGTATCATCTGTTGATATTCACTGTTAAATTTATAGTTTTCACCAATGACCAACGTGATTCCTTTTCTTAAAAGTCTTCAACTTTAGCTAGTAATTGTTCCTTCACATTTATACTAAACCAGTCGTTGGTGTCCGTAGATGGTAGAATAACTTTGTTCTTACAAGGAAACCTTGGTAGGTGTCCGCCCCCGATTTTATTCGTTTTCACATATGTTGTAGTACTCGAAAAACTAAGCGACACGTGTTCGTCACTTATCGGCCGATACTGAATTTTTGGGGGTGAAAACCGCCCCCTAAAATCTGGGTGCTAAACGCCCATTTAATTATTTCACATATAAAAGCGGTATCTTTCACAATGAAACCCATTAGAAAAGTTTCGTCACCATGAGAGATCAAAAATGTCATTTTTTCAAATTTTTCCAAAAATTTTTATAGGGGTGAACCACCCTAAATTATTTTTTATTATATAAAACCACCGTATGTTTCCGTAGAATGGAAAAACTTATATTACATAAATTTACATTACCAGAAGTACGCGATACATTAGGAAAATGTGACTTACCCGGGAATTATTATAACAAATAGATTTATAAGGCAGCAAGCATTATCAGACTTTATTATTCATTGTATGTGGTACAGTAATGATGCTCTTCGAAGACATTACACATATTTATTCTGGTTATTAATTTTAACGTACGAATAATTTGGTCCGTAGAACATTTTCGAAGCTGGTTGGAACACGTTTTCTTTCCGAACGTAGGACCGACAAGTGTGTTACTTATAGACTCTTGGACTGGACACTGTCCAGAAGTTGTACGGCAAGCAACAACTGCTGGGAAGAATGTTATTTCCATGCTTATACCAAAAGGCACGACCGGAAAAGTTCAGCCCCTTAATTTCTACGGATTTCGTATTTGAAAGAATTATGTGCGACATTTTCCTGATTCTGTTATACTTTTAAACTATGACGTGAATCTGCACATGCAAAATAATATAATAAAGTTACAGTCTTTAGTACATAATCAATTATCATCACCAAGGTATTACAACCTTTTTAAATATTCCTGGTTTAAAAGTAGGTACGTCACAAAAACCCGTAAGAATTTGAGAATCCAGTAGATTTTTACTTCAAACATTTTCCAACATATTGTTGTTCAAGGATGTGAAAATGTAGCCGTCATTAGATGTATGTTGCAAAAAATCTTTGTGTTTTAAGCATTTCTTCGAAGAGCATCATTACTGTATCACATACAATGAATAATAAAGTCTGATAATGCTTGCTGCCTTATAAATCTATTTGTTATAATAATTCCCGGGTAAGTCACATTTTCCTAATGTATCGCGTACTTCTGGTAATGTAAATTTATGTAATATAAGTTTTTCGATAATGCTTGCTGGTCTTATAAATCTTTTTCCAACATATTGTTGTTCAAGGATGTGAAAATGTAGCCGTCATTAGATGTATGTTGCAAAAAATCTTTGTGTTTTAAGCATTTCTTCGAAGAGCATCATTACTGTATCACATACAATGAATAATAAAGTCTGATAATGCTTGCTGGTCTTATAAATCTATTTGCTATAAGTTTCAGTCCTTGGTAATTCACATTTTCTTAATGTAACGTGTAGTTCTGATAATGTAAATTTATGTAATATAAGTTCCTTTATTCTACGGAATCATACCAAAAGTAAATTGCACTTATGGTGGTTTTGTATAATGAAAAATAATTTTGGAGTGATTCACCCCCATAAAAATGTGAAAAAAATCACATTTTTCATCTCTCATTGTGAGGAAATTTTTCCAGTTGATTTCGTTCGCAAAAACTATTATATTTAACAGATACATAATAAATTGTACTTAGGGGTGGTTGCCTCCTATAAAATAATTTTTCGCAAAAATGCAAAAACACGTAAATTTTATTTAATTATCACAAGCAACATATATTTTTTCCAAATTTTTTGGCTCGAATTTACTTCTGTTTGTTAATTTTTTATATAATGAAAAACAATTTCGGGGTAGTTTTCCCCCTCTAAAAGTTATTCGACAAATTTGAGAAAATCACATTTTTCATCTCTCATTGTAAGGAAATTTTTCGAATTTGTTTCATTGTGAAAGATACCGCTTTTATATGTGAAATAAGTAAATGGGTGTTTAATACCCCAATTTTCGGGGGTGGTTTTCACCCCCAAAAATTCAGTTTGGGCCGATAAAAAAAAACACGTGTCGCTTAGTTTTTCGAGTACTACAACATATGTGAAAACGAAAAAATCGAAGGCGAACACCTACCAAGGTTTCATTGTTAGTATGGAAGACCGGGGTCAGTTGAAATGTTTTTGCTAATTGTAACACAGGTTTTACTGACCTTAATTCGCCAATACGATTCTAATTAAATATCTCAATACATAGGTTGTGTATCTAGCTACAAAGATTTAGTACACTTGGAGCAAATATATGATATTATGTTTATTTATTCAAAAATTCAAACTTTTCATTACTATTAGCTTCTTGTTTTTTTTTTATAGCGAAATAAAGATGCAGGATTTATATCAAATTTAGCCGCGGCTCCTGTTAATGAAGCACCGTTCTGCATCTCGTTGTATGCAGCTTCATACTGTGAGATGTCATGATGTTCTTTCGCAAATGTTTTCGCGGCATCTGAAAAGTTAAAACGGAATTAATTTTTTAGAAATAATTAATTTTAATTTTTTAAGATCTCTTATATGGGGCCCGTTGATACATTTCACCCCGTAAAATTGGTTTCAACTGTCCTCAGACTCTGTTTTTTAGTCAAATATTTTTTTTCTCTGAAACAAAAGGATGTGTGTTTGAGAGAGAGAGAGAGAAAGTGATAGAGAGAGAGAGAGCGAGAGAGAGCGAGAGAGAGCGAGAGAGAGCGAGAGAGAGCGAGAGAGAGCGAGAGAGAGCGAGAGAGAGCGAGAGAGAGCGAGAGAGAGCGAGAGAGAGCGAGAGAGAGCGAGAGAGAGCGAGAGAGAGCGAGAGAGAGCGAGAGAGAGCGAGAGAGAGCGAGAGAGAGCGAGAGAGAGCGAGAGAGAGCGAGAGAGAGCGAGAGAGAGCGAGAGAGAGCGAGAGAGAGCGAGAGAGAGCGAGAGAAGAGAG
>NW_014333384.1:94714-103431 GCF_000341935.2 Cephus cinctus
GAGAGAGAGAGAGAGAGAGAGAGAGAGAGAGAGAGAGAGAACATAATTTATTACAGTGAGGTGAAGGACCCCGAAAGTACAAATATAATAATAAGTGTCGGTTTATATAAGTATGAATAATATTAATAGTAATAGTAATAATAATAATATAGGTAACAGTAGTGTTTTTCATATTGTGAGGCGGGTAACCTTATAGTTCATTAAAATTATACGTAAAGAGTTAGAAGTAACAGAAAGACTAAAAAAGGAAAACCGAGGAGAGGTTAGCGTTACGCCTTATAAATTGATCTGGTTCTCCAGTAAGAAGGAATACAGAGCGGCCTTAAAGGTCACAAGAGAAGGGCACTCACGTATATGGGAAGGTAGACGGTTAAAGAGCCTGGCACCAGCAACAGTCACCGATTTCTGATAAACAGTAGTGAGGCACAATGGAACCACGAAGTCGAGAGGATGTATCCTAGGGACCTGCTTCTAGGTTAAATAACCTAAGGGATAATTTCCTAGCAAGGAAACCAGGTACTTGAAAGACGATAGCATGGCGGATGACAACCGCAAGAAAGTAGTACCTACGCTGGTTATCCTTCAGCCACTATAGATTACAAAAATGCGGAGTAATATGTTCCGATTTACGAATACCAAGAATAAAACGGACGCATCCATTCAACGCTCTTTGCAGCCTGGTATCCTCCTCAACAGTGATGTCTAAGAAGACTAGTGAGCAGTAGTCAATCAATAGCAATATCAGACTCTGGATCACTATCTTTTTAAGAGAGTTGGGTAGACATTGCCCATTGGTCCTCAGTTGGTACAGAGTTTTGGTGTATCCTATTGCAGGTGATAGTAACCTGTTCGCGCCAGTTCAGTGACGGTGTAATGATGATGCCCAGATTCTTGACACTGTCGACATACGGAACCGAAGTACCATCCACATTGATGGGAGCAATACGTTTAAGTTTGAGGGTGTTTAGATACCTCGATGACCCAAGTGTCATAGCTTTAGTCTAGGATAGGTTGAATAGTAATTTGTTAGTCCTGGCCCACTGACATATACGTTTAATGTCATCATTGACGTCAGCGACGCATTCATTTATATTAGGAATAGAGTAGGGAGAATATATTTGTAGATCGTCTGCGTACTTTGTGAAACAGCAGTTTTGAATATGAGCGTTGAGATCGGCGATATACAGAGAGAAGAGCGCAGGACCTAAGATAGAACCCTGAGGCACCCCGATGGGGGGTGCGCCGGAGGAGGTGCGCACAGCTTACTTTCTATCAGTCAGATAAGACCAAAACCATCTTAGGACAGATCGAGAGAACTTTAGAAGACTAAGCTTATTTAGTAAGTAGTAGACCGTGGTCGACAGTGTCAAAGGCCTTAGAGAAATAAAAAAGACTAACATAGTTATCTTATGGTTATCGATTGCTAGGCGTATGTCATCTGTAACCTTAATTAACGCAGCCTGAGTAGAGCCCCCTGCTACAAAACTAAACTGGAAGGGATCACGGAAACCGCTTCGCGTAAAAAATTCCACCATATCCTTCCTGACAAGCCTCTCAAGCACTTTGGACAATTCACAGAGAAGAGAGATGGATCTGTAGTCACTGGGCTCCGATGGGATGTACGTCTTAGGCACTGGTTTAACTAGCGACATTTTCCATACAGTTGGAAAGGTTGAAGTATACAACGATGTATTATAAAGATTCAAGAGTACAGGGACAAGAGATACTGCGCAGTGTTTCAGGTAACAACCAGGGAAACCATAAGGTCCAGCAACACGTGTATCAGAAAATTTGGGCTGCACAATGAGATTATCTAATGTTATGTGCGAGAAATATAACTTACCGTCATGGTAGCCCTCAGATACTAGCCATGTCTCGGGACAAAATGGGCAGGTAGCATCGAAAGCCGAACAGAAATGGGCGTTCAACTCTCCAGGGGTCGCGCAAGTAGTCGTGGAACGCCCTGTGTACACAATGTCAACGCGGCGTAATTCTGGTCAAATCTGCCTAGGATCTCTGAACTGAGCAAGTCGTGCGGTGCAATATGCAGTTTTGGCATTTCTTATTAAGGTTTTAACACGATTTCGACTGTATCTATACTCCTCACTAGCAGACGTAGAACGAGTTCGCCTAGCTAAAGCGCGTAAGCGTTTACGAGATTGTATTAACTTGACAAGGAGGTGACAAGTTATCCGTGGCGCAGAAGGTCGCTTAATACGAATATTTCACCAGGAAGCAAACGTATCTAGGATATTAGCTACATGACCATTTAGAAATATCGGTTTATCCTCAACATTATTGCAGTTCATAAGGGGTGTCCAGTCTAAATTATTAAGTTGTTCAAGAAATTCATGACTTAATAATCCCTGCCAATTACGACACGTAACAGTAGATGGCCGAAAGACTGGTCTATTCATAATTTTATATTTTATATAAATTAAATCGTGGGCCGAGAGAAATGTAAGAGGATGCTGCCCGTGGTCCGCAACACTATTAATCGAGTCCACAAGGCATAAGTCCAACCAAGTAGAGGTGTGATGTGTATAGTAATACGGGACAAGGTAGAAGTTAAAGCACTGAAATAGCCGGCGAACATAAGTGCTATCATGACTCTAACATATACTGTTAAGAACCTTAGTAACTATAATCTACGTGATGCTGAGGTCTCCATTCTTGCGAAGGGTCATAATTTTGCCATAGCACCTACCAAGATCCCCATAGAGGAAATAATTAGCTAGACAGAGACAGCCTTTTTTCACTTGCCCACAGAAACTGGTAATAATACAAACTCTCCAACATCCGACATAAAGCAAAGCCTCCTAAACAGAACATCAGCAGAAAGGAACGCGAAGCACTCTTCAGTCTCAGGAAAAACGACAAAATTGTCATACTACCAGCAGATAAGGGAAATACTACAGTCTTAATGGACAAGGAAGAATACACTAACAAACTCAAGGTCATGCTAAACAACTCGAATATATACAAAAAAAACTCAAAAAAAGGTCCAACAACAGGCATGGAGGAGAAAACCATCAAGCTACTCAAAGAAGTTAACTTTTTTCCAGAAACCCTCAAAACTCTTACTCCTAAAGAATTCTTCCCTCCCAGACTATATGGTCTTTCCAAGATCCACCAAGAAAATGTCCCCCTTCGTCCAATAGTAAGCAACATTGGTGCCCCCATCTACCAACTCGTCCGTTTACTCACCAAACCCCTTCAGTCACTAGTAGGACAAAATAACTCACACATTAAAAACTCTCTAAACGTCGTGAGCAAAATCAGCAGCATTAAAACTAACCCCGATGAAATTCTAGTCCGTTTTGACTGTTCACAAACGTTCCCATTCCTGTCAATCTTGAAATCATCAAGAAATCCAAGAAAATTCCTTCCAAATTATATCCCCTAATTGAACACTGCCTATTTCCACCTATTTCCACCTATTTCCACCTATTTCCAATACCAGAGTGAGTTATATGAACAAACATCTGGGGCAGCAATGGGATTCCCCATGTCGCCCATTATAGCCAATTTGAAAACAAAATTCTGCTTTCATCCCCTCTAAAACCATTGGTATGGTACCGGTATGTGGACGACACCTTTGTCATCTGAAAACACGGGATAAACACCTTGCCTCAGTTCCTAGAATATATAAACTGGTACACTTGGACATAAAATTTACCACGGAAATTGAGAAACGGGGAGACCTCCCCTTCTTAGACGTTTTAATCCATCGAAATGAAGATGGAAGCCTAGGCCATCAGGTGTACCGCAAACCTACCCATACTGACAAATATCGTCGTGCCTCGTGACATCACCACCTTGCTCAGAAAAACTCTGTCATCAGCTCCCTTATGTACCGGGTTCTAACCATTTCTCAACCACAACATTTGGAATCAGAAATTAAACATCTCAACGAAGCCCTTGGTAGGAATGGATACCACAGCAAACAAATGAACCATGTATTACATAAGCTGCAAAATAAAAATCTATCTCCATCTTCCAATGAACCAGCCGAACGACAAGAACATCTCGAAATCGTAGCTCTACCGTATCTTCAAGGTACAACAGACCGGATCAGCAAGGTGCTACGGAAACATAACATACGTACAATCTTCAAACCGCCAAAGAAGATTGGACAAATAATTTCCAGTACGAAAGACCGTAGACCACCACTGAATGCCCCAGAGTATACATAATCCCTTGCTCCTGTGTAAAAGTGTGCATAGGTGAAACCGGGAGAAAGATCAGTACACGGGTCAAAGAACATCAACGGTGTACTAAATACAGTAATTTTTCTCAATCTACTCTAACTGAACATTGGATGGACACTGGACATTCAGTGGAATAGGAAAAGACAGAAATGCTAGCTAGTTCTACAGGTTACTTCGCCCGAAAACACCGCGAAGGTCTAAAGATATTAAAACACCTAAATAACCTTAATAGGGATCGAGGATATCAAGTAAACCCCATTTGGCACCGTCCTCACGGTTTTTTAATTGATCAGCTGATCAACTAAACAACTATGATCGGCTGAAGCACTGATCCGCATGAGCAATCATAGGTATATTAAGACTTCCTGACAACAGGGAGCTTCAGTATTGGAGCCTCTTAGTCCTGATGATGCAAACTGAAACGTTTGCGAAACGTCGGCACAAAGCTGAACACAGACGCGGCTTCCATTCGGAAACCATGAGTATTAATGATAATATTGGCCGCGAAAGCCTAAAATCTCAAATTTTCTATTTAGCTTATCGATTATTTGGATTTTGTTTTACCTAATACAGCTCCGGTGCGTTAACTCATTAATTTATATTATTTTATTGTAGTGTTTATTATCGCTTTCCCATAAGTCCTTGGCTTGATTCCCTTCTTCCGTACCTGTTCAACGCTGTAACGCTTCTGAGGAGCTAGCCTCTGAAGTGGTATACCGTGAGCTGTAGAGTGGTCTGAGTTGGTACGATTCTTTCGAGTTCCGGGTAACCTTAGATTAGTCTTCTTGTTCATTCTCTGTCAAGAATACAATGTATGTTTTGCGAATTAATCATCAGTCAACTGAATCGTTTAGATAGAATTCAAACTGTAGCAAGTCGTAATAAATATTAATGGTTATTTTATATTAATTTCAATCTATGATCTAACAGGTGATATGGATTTTTAATTAATTATTATGTAATTTTCCTCAATATATATCATTTTACACTTTAATTATTCAGCAAACGTTGATACTTGTTAGTATCTATAGGGTCTTTCATTTTAACCTTTCTATTCCACTATTCGTAAAATTATCAAAAATTAAAATAGATGAAAATGGTAGTTTCCAGATGAATCTATTTTTATCACTTTGATTTAATCAAGGCGAAGGCATAAAAAAATGAAGGTCGCTACCATATTTGAAAATGGAATTATTTTCGAACAGTCACCATTGTAATCTACATTAAGATCATGAACACAAAAAATTTAAAAAAACAAAGATTCAACGTAAATTTTCAAATGAGCATCCACGAACATTAATATACATTATAATTAGCAGCGAGAATAAACAACAAATATAAAGGAATTAGATCTGGCGATTATCCATTTCATTCTACAGATCTGCGTCATCCGATCCAATACTCTGAATACATCTCTTGTAGCTTATCCCGTGCGCAATGCGTGTTATTATCGAAAGTATCTTATATACACCTTGTTCAAACCTTATACGTGTTCTTGTTGATCATCGCTAAACATAATTTCCTCAGATTTTTGGCTTATTTATGGATCTAATTATGATATGTATTAATCTCTGTGGATGCATATTTGAACATTAATGTTGAACTGTTTTTTTTTTCAACATCTATTATGTCCATAACCTGGAACAATTTTAAGTGAGCTATACTCGTAGGTCTTTGAAAATATCTAATTTCATTAATTGAGGACAATCACCATATTTTATTGGTATTTCCATATATAGAAAATGAGTGATCAAAATGTGGTAAAACCTTTATTTTATTGCATTTGCAAATCAGTTCGTTCTTTTATTTTCGTATCGCAGAACTTTGTTTAGTGAAGAGGAGTGAACTTAGGACAGCCCACTTTGATACATAGTTCTTAATGTAAATGTAATGGATTATCAATAATTTTGAGGATAATCGATTGAAACAATTATATACTGTGACGTGATTTTTCGAATCACAGTCCCAAGGCGGCTCCGGTTACCGATACAGATAACGTTCTCGATTTCTGGTTCCCTTCGGGTCACCACCCTGCTCAGAAACTACGCTCTCAGGTTGATTCGTATAGTTATGTCAAGGCTCTAGTAAGATTTCGTTATTGTTTAGTTGAGGTCGAGGCAAAGGGCTGTAGAGCGGGCGGAGTTAGTTTTGATACGGTTAAGGGCAGGAGAGGAACCTCCTGCCCGAGTTAAGGATGTGGTGCCCAGCTGTCGCCCGATGCCCTGGGTAAGCGGCCGTGGAGGATCTCCAGAAGATACGTACCGATTCGTTAAGGAACGCTCTCGATTTGGTTTAAAGGGACGACTCGAAGGAGACTCGAAGGAGTTCTCGGATTTGGTTATTGTCAAAGCAGTCTGTCTCGGGGCACCGACCGAGGTGTCACGGGCTGGATCGTGCTCCCGTGCTATCTGTTGATAGTTTTTCTTGCCGTATTTCGCTACGGTATAGCAAGTTCGCGACTCGTACAGTTCTCGCGTTGTTCTCGCGGTATCCAGGCAATTCTATGAATTTCTGTGAGTGTTCCGGAGGTGTAGTGCTGTGCCTTAGTGCAGTGCTCCCCAGGGTGTCCTTTGGATGCAGTTCTCGACCCCCGCGGATTAGCTGTACCAGCTCTGGTGAGGACTTCCAATTTATTAATTGGTGAAGGGATCTCGATAGATAGTTAAGAATCGCTCTGATACGTTCTCGGTTCGTCGCCCTCTGTCTCTCGCACTACCTTAAACCTACCAGCCCGAGCGGCCGTGCATTTCCGTAACCGTCCGCTCTCGTTCGTGTATCCAGTTGCGTTTGCTGATTTTACGCGACCCCAAAGATCGACAGGATCCGTTAAGCTACCGCCTCGTCTGATAGGTTCCGTCAGAGCTCTCGTTCTTAGTGGAGTTGGGCCTGTTCCACCCCAACTCCCAGTTTATACCGGTTCGTCAATTCTCGGTGAAAAAAGAATTGGCTGGCGTCCGCCTGGCTTGCGGATGTACGAAAGACGGGTGGACGGCCGAAGGTAACGTAGGTTGGTTCTCGAAGATAGTCGTTCTCGTATGTTTTGCTATCAGTGTCGGGTCATAAGTTAAAGAATTACGTTACAATGCATACGCGAGTTTTCTGTGCAAAAACCTTTAAAGTACATATGCATGGCATGCAAATAATAGAATTTTCTGATGGAAATAAAGCATTTATAAATTTGTAAAACGATTACAAACATTAATTTCATTTTTTAAATCTGTTTCAGGCATTTCGCTGATGTTTACAAAAGAGCTATGGATGCTTCGTGGTATAAGCGAGCAGTAGATCAACACGCGATAGAGCCAGAAAGTTTTGTATTTAGTGTGCCATTCAATGCGGGTATGTACCACGTGTTTATTATTATTATTATTATATATATGTTGTGACGTGCTGGGCAGATTATCTCCGCCCGGAGTCCGCGCAATTTAGCTATCACAACACAAAGGGGAAGGGGGAATGCAAAAAAAAGGGGAACACGTGGTAAGGTGGGAAAGAATATTATTAATAACGTAAATGTCAATACAACGAAAAATAGAAAAGATAAGAAATCAGAAATCAATACACTAGAAAACTATACCGCTCTAAACACGCAAGACTTAACGACACGATAACACGGGGGGCTCATGCAGGAGCACGCGGTCTCGGAAGGGACCTTTGAACGGGCCGGGGGAAAGGGGCGTCGGGGAACGGAGGGGTATGGTATGGGCAAGGGAGGCAGGAGGGACAGGAGGGCTTACCGGTACGAAATAATACGCAAACACAACAACTTGGGCGCCAGCTACTTATACGGCGTAGCACCGTCGAGTGACCTCAGAAGGTCCTCGAATATTTACTCTACTGGACTCGATGGCACGGCTAGCAAGGGGCAAGGGGGGATATTTCAGGGAGAAGGTTCCCGATCGCAACGGCTTCTTAATAATTATCTCGGATTTACAATATGAACAAAGGGACTGGGGAAGAAAGGAGGACAGGGGGTTTGCTGAAAAAAGGCGCAAAATACTAAAACTAATTTAAACGCAATACACCACACGGTCTCACGCTATCGGCAGAAAACCGTTCTTAATTCAAACGTGCTAACGAAATAGGCCGGTCTAAGTGAGACGGCTCACAATAATACAGAAGGGATCTACCAAATAAAAAGGGCACAAATAAGAGGGTATAGGGGAAAAGGACGAAAAGGGAACTCACTCAAACTACAAAAGTACTGTTACGTCTCAGCCCTCCTATATACGATACTAGTTAACCCATACATATACACAGTCACTTATACCCATGGCCAACCATATTATTATTGTTACACCCTAACCTATACAGACATTATACACACAACATATGTCGATTAATACGATTAAAACGGATCAAGAGACTCGGTCGAGTCTCGCGCCAAGTACAGGCAACCGGCTGTACAGGGCGCAGCGCGCCGAGACTCTTTACTCGAGTCAACTCCTTATACCTGTGTTTGGAACAAAATATCTTATGAACCGCTATATATGAGGAAAAGTTATT
>NW_014333384.1:103608-109067 GCF_000341935.2 Cephus cinctus
CATGTAGTGACTTATGTACTTGGCCTCAATAATATGATATCAATACTTTTTGTTAGAGGAATTCACAGCAATCCTGTACTTGGCGTAGTTTTTTACACGTAAGTGTTTTTTGGGGGATAAAGAATACCCGAGCAAAGAATCAATCAATTCGTTCAGTTAAAATTCGTTCTAGTTTCATTAATCAGGATATCATATCAGACTCAAAGAACAATCATCCTCGTATCGATCAAGGTATCCTCTGGAACCTATTTCCTATTTCTACCGAATCTTATCTGCTGAAACAATTGACATAACGCGTGGACGTACCGTTTAGCACCGGCAAATCTGACCAACGAACCATCCTAACTACTTTTTCTAAATCAGCATTCACGATATCTCAATAACATTCAATCGGTCCTCTTAAATATTGAACGTAAGAACATAACCATATTCCATGTATTTGGAGAGCGATCGTAACAGTGCTTACTCAAAATATCCGCTATAATAACATCCAAAATTAGGTCGCTCACTCACTTTCACTGTCACTCAGAATCGCAACACTCCTTTCCGCAACCTGGCTCTAAGTGAAGTAGTCTTCTCTGTTTGTGGTCGTTGTTTCTCTTGGTGGGCCTCCAGGGTCCCAGGGATTAGCTGGACCGTTGAGCTGAGAGGGCTACGCGTTTGGGCATTGGTTCGCAGTTCGGGTATGACAGGGCTCTGATGTCTGTCCTGAACATGGTGCTGATGGGCTTCTCAGGGTCTTACTGCGTGTTGGTACGGTGCTGGGTCTTCGCCGGCACACCGGTATGTCGTCTGCACGCCAGGCAAGATGGCGGCCTCCATGGCCTGTCAAAATCTCGCTGTCACGCCGGCCTGGTGACTACCCGTGTGACCGGACTGCACCCGGGGATGCGTCCATATGTGGTCACGATGGCTGGCTGACTCCTGGGCTTCAATCTATGCTGGGTAGTCTCAATGTCTATCTGCTGCCAGCCAGCTGATTCTCTTGCCCATGCCGTCCCCGTATTCCGCTGCCTAGGTAACGAGCCACTCTCTCTCATATGAACATCGTGAAAAGAAGGGGCCTTAACCTAATTACAATGTTTCCTGAAACACTAAAGTATACAATAACTGGCAATATTCTCAAATAACGGCGTTCAAGCCGAGGGGTACCTTCGATCCAGGTGACGGGGAGGAGTCCGTAGTAACATTTTTATTACAATGTATGGGGATATTCATTTTTTCGGCTGAAAAAAAAAATATTTATATTAATCCTGGACAGATATCGCAAAAGTGAGTCAGCCCTCTATTACCCCCACACGCGAAAACGTGAATGTAAAGAAAAATATTGATGGCGCGGGGTATCCTCGAGAATACCGAGAGCGGGAAGGTCCTCTAAGAAAGCTAACAATTTTTGGTAGGTTCTGGTAGCTGACCCTAATCCTAGGACTAAGCCTAAATCAATATACTGAAAATTGCCAAATCAACAGTTAACGGCCCAATAATAATTTCTAAAACTACCACCTCCGAGGGAGACACCACCAGGCAAGAATCCTCGGCGTAGTGTACTCGATAACTCTAAAAATCCAGAAAACAATTACTCACTAACCTTATTCCTAATAGCTAACTGGAGATCCCGTGCAATCAAAAGTAAAAGGCAACCGTACACTTGAATACTTAGAACGAGGTACGCGGTTCTGAGGTCAGCTGATGGCCAGGTCGTGGGGTCCCAAAGGTAGATAAAAGAGGTTAGAGAAATTGTGATAAAAAGAAAACAAAATATAGTCAGATCAAGTTAACGTAACGGAGCTGCATTGAAACATAAGATTAAATCATGCAAAGCATATCATAGATATAAAGTAGGTGACCAAGTCACGGAAAGCAATAAGACGAAAGCGTGTGGTAGAACCTTGTGTAGGTGTGAAAATCAGAGGTCAAACTATTTAACGAAAGTCCTTAAAACTACGTATACAAAGCATAGAAAAATTTGTGAAGCTATATAAACGAAAAATATTATTCTGAGTACGACTTACAAAGGGGAGGACTAGACGCGAGAGCGGTAGGAACCTTTAGCCTCTGCTGCGTTCGAATGAGAACTTTCGATCACACTTCATGCTTTTTACCGTTATTTTGTTCAATGTAATGCATTGTCATCATGCAATCAGCTTTTGTTATTTGTCAATAGTAGTATAGTTGTGGGCATTCTGGATACAGATTCCTGCACCGACCTTTACCGACACTCGAGAACCTTTGATGGTGTGTGTCCGTGCTAAGTTGGCAACCTGTGCGCCCACAATTTCCGGAAGTGACGTCATCAAGACCCCTCGATTCTAAGAATTTTCGCTCGATTCCGGAAATTGTGCGCTCAATTCTAGGAATTACACACGATCGAGAACCTTCTAGAACATTCTAAAATCTTCGACGGTTCGTGTCCGTGCTAAATCACGGAGGATCGCTCTCACAGCCGACGGTCTTCTCGTGCGACGTTTTGATGCAGCCCCTTGCCCCCCACCCCGTAGAAGCTTCGTTCAACCCCCTTCATCCCTCCCGATCCGTGTAAATTTCAGACGGCAACCTTCAGCCGATTTTACCTTGAACGTTATCTCGCAGAATTGCGCATCGAGGATGCAGCAGCAGCATCGATTCCAGGAAATTTGTCGGCTCTCGTCAGCCATTCGATTCCATGAAGCCTTCGTGCAGGTTTCGAACGGCAGCCCCTCGTCCCGAAGCTTTCGATGACTCCCCCGACCTCCATGCAGACTTTAGGCAGCAGCCAGACATTGTTTTGACCTTGTTATTCAGAGTATCGAATTACTCGCAAAAGATAAGCGACCCTTTGTGCACTTCCAAATGCGCATCGAAAATTTGTCGATATACAGTTCGAGGTCAAAGTGCGCAATTCGGGTAGGTGTCTTATCGCTCGAACCAATGCAAAGCAATTCCAAGAAAACCTTGAAACCTTCTTATAAAAGGCCCTTCGATGATGCGCAGCGATCATTGTTATTCAAGCGCTCAAGTGAATTATTGGTGTCAACAAAATGGATTCTGCAAAGTGTAAAAAGTTGATAAAAATTATGGAAGGAGCGTATAAACTTCTAAAGAAGGGGTCATCGATCGCAGAAATTGAGAAACGGACAAAATTTGATATTCAAAATATTCGACTTCTGAACAAAATTCTGAGGAACGTTACGCTTACGACTGGGGAGAAAACCAAAATCTTGGCAACCATTAGAATACTTAAATCGTTGAACGAAAAATTTAAACAACAACTTTAAAAAGGAGCTGAAGGAACGGTGAGGGAGAGAAGAAGTGATAGAGTACGTTGGGATGACTTGGAATCCGCCTTTAGGAGGAGAATAAGCACTGGAGTGATTGCAAATTTGCGACACAAGGACTTGAAGCGTTTCCTGCATGATGCCAGAAGATTATTCATTGCTAGAGTGAAAAACGCACTTCGAAAGGAGGGAAATTTGAAAGTACATCTCGTTTTGTCCTGTAAGTTCGAGACTATGAAAGGTGGTGAGATTGTCGAAGAACTAAAATTCTTTAATACTAAGAATGAAGTTATTCTACCATCCCCCGATATCAGCGACTGGTTCAACACAAATGTGCAGGGAAAAATACTGACTAAAATTGAAGACTTTCAAGAGAGGGAATCAGGCTGGTCATTGCTTGAAATTATAAACTGGGCGGTGAATATCAACAAATATATTCCAATACACGGTGGCCTGTCTACCTTCATCGAACTACCAAAGGATGTGCAAAATAAAAAAGCAGTTGTGAACATTAGAAATAGTGACCCGTATTGCTTTCTCTGGTCCGTTACCGCAACTCTTCATCCAGTTAAAAATAATGTAAGCTTTATCGGTTCATACCCCCACTTCAGCTCAGTGCTAAGGTATGAAGGTTTAAATTTTCCCATTGGATTAAAGGATATTCCAAGATTCGAAAAGATGAACAATTTGGCAATAAATGTTTGCGGAATAGAACGCGATGAGAATAAGAGTAATAATGAGATAGTACCAATTTATCTAACTCAGCAAAAATCGAATAAAAACGTAATTCATTTACTTATGCTAGAAACGGAAATTTACTCGAATGGAGATGACATAGATTTCACAGATTGTAATATTTACCACTTTGCTTGGATCCGAAATCTGTCTCGCTTATTGAGATCTCAAATTTCAAAGCATCATGGTTGTATTATACTGTGCGATAGATGCTTATGTCACTTCACAACAGAAACTTCTTTCGAAAAACATAGACTCGACTGTATAAATATAAATAAATGCAGAGTCGAATTACCAAATGAAAAGGATGAAATTCTAAAATTCAAAAATTATAAACACAAAGAAGCTGTACCGTTTGTTATATACGCTGAGACTGAGTGTATTTTAGAGTCAATAACGAATGTTTCTAAATCGTCAAACACAACGGTCTATCAAAAACATGTTCCACACGGTATCGCGTATTATCTACAATGTAACTTTGACGACTCCATCTCGTAATTTAAAACTAATCGTGGAAATAATTGTATAAAGTGGTTTGTAAACGAATTAAAAGAGTTAGCTCAATTCGTAGAATTTCATCTTAAACGCAACTTATCTATGGAACCATTGAATTTTCAACAGAAAAATAAATTTTATTCTACAAAGACTTGTCATATTTGTAAAAAACCGTTCACATCTCGAGATGTCAAGCATCGCGATCATTGTCACTTTACGGGTAAATATCGAGGTGCTGCGGTTCAGAGTTGTAATTTAAATTATAAGAACTCGCATACCTTTCCTGTTGTGTTTCATAACTTATCTGGTTATGACTCGCATTTCTTGATTAAAGCCTTAGCAACATCCTTCGAAGGTTCAATGAACTTATTGCCAGTAAACAAAGAACGATATATATCCTGTTCGAAAAGCGTTAAAAATACAATCGTAAATTTCAGATTTATCAATTCATTTATCATTCATGCTAAGCAGTATTGATAAATTAGCCTCTTATCTGAAAAGTAGTGAAAAATTAATCATACGTAAACATTGCAACAGTGAAGAAGAGTTTAACTTATTAACGAGAAAAGGTGTTTTTCCTTACGATTACGTGGACAGTTGGATAAAACTCGATGATGAGCAATTACTACCTAAAGAAAAATTTTATTCGGAATTAAATAATAAAGAAATTTCAGAAACAGATTATGTACTGTGACGTGGCACTTTGTGCACGTCACAAAAGAGAAGGGAAAAAGGCCAAAATAGAAACTACACCGTGAGGTCCGCAAGGCAACCTAACTATTACGTCAAGCGTGGACTGAATTTAGCGGATAGAATGGTTAATAATCCCCTTCGGGGTCTGTATTTCAAATGTTACTAGCGGTGATCGGTCCCGTAAGGGAACTGATCTGGGAGCAATAAGAAGCAGAAACGGCTCGGACAACGGTAAAGGGGCCCGACCAGTGCGATCAGCATCACTGACGTGACGTAGCCAGC
>NW_014333385.1:0-1190 GCF_000341935.2 Cephus cinctus
TGAGGGCCAGTCTATGTCAATTCCCAGATCTATGGTAGCATCGGGTCGGCGACATGATTGTGTTGGTACGTTTTCCCGGCGCGGTTCCGGTTCATTGTTACTCGAGCTTATCTTATCTGGGAGCGCCTGTTCGTATTGCGGCTCCGGTGTGTCCTTGGTTCGAACCTGGGGTGTCGATCGTGCCTTTGGCGGAAAGTTCGGAAGTGGTGTCGGTAGGTGAGATTTATGTGAACACGTCTCGTTTTCCGGTTTGGTTGTATTTCCCTCGTCTTCCGAGCTCTCGTCAGAGACTATTCCCATTTTTGTCAAACTTTCCCTGATCTTGCGAAGACTTTGTTCTGCGTCGTTGATCTGTTCTCTTTGCTCTACGCAGAAATCGTCGAAGTCTTTGAGGATATCGTTGGTAGATTCCTTTCCCCCTTTTGGTGTTCGTGGGGGCGACCGATTAGCTTGCGCTCGTTTCCAAGCCTCGTGTAGCGTTCGAATTTCAAAATTTATCTTCTCGGCCAATTCGTCGGCGTCTTCTTCTCCCGTACGGAAGAAATTGCCAGTCCCTGGGGGTGCACTTTTTAGTGGTGGTGACGCATCCTCGTTTTGTTTCCGGTATTCTTCCATTTCTGTTTCGAGTATCCTGGGTAACATCGAACCTCTCCTCTTGTGGATCGGAGGCTGGTTTAGTTGTTTCGATGTTTTGTCAATGATTGGTGGTTCTTCCTCTCAGGCCTCCTCCAAATCAGTGCCTTCGTCATCCGAATCAGTGTCTTCGGGGTTTGATGATAGTTCTACTATTTCCTTCTGTGGTTCAGGTTTTCGTGTTTCCGTTTCCCTTGTGGTTGTTTTTGATGGTTGCCAATCCGAGAAGTTTTCCTCCGTATTTAAAATAGGAGGAGCACTGCTTGGACCTGCTTCAAGAGCTCTCTTACTTCTACTTCGTGTGTTAATTCCTTCTGTCAGGCTGGGTAACATGCTTTTTCTTCGCTGGTATATCGGTGGGCGATACTCTTGGTCGGAACTAGCAATGTCGTTGTCTTCCGAGGAAGACTCGTCTTCACTGCTTTGTTCGGGTATCGTTTCGACTGATGGTGACACGGAAGATCGCAGGATTTTAGGTCTTCCTCTACCTCGTTTGGGACGTGACCCGGTGCCTGGTTCAGTTGTCTGACTAATTTCCTGGTTTCTAGTAGAACTTT
>NW_014333386.1:0-3078 GCF_000341935.2 Cephus cinctus
ATAATTAGAACATCATCAGCGGAAAGAGTGATTACATAGGTCTTATTTTCTCAAAAGTTCAGTATCATTATTATCATTGTTATTTCTATTATTATTACCATTATTATCGTTATTATTGTTACTACTACCACTACCATTATTAGTACTATTATCATAATTATTTTTTTTTATTATTATTAATGTTTCAAATATTATTTAATACGGGATATATCATTATTATATATATTGTCATTATTACTATTCTAATATTGCGTAAATCAAGGTTTAGATGTCGGCCAATTGATTAATTTATTTTGGAAAATTTTAAGAATAGGTAGATCATAACTTTTTTTTTATCATTATTAATGTTCCAAATATTATATAGTATGGGTTATATCATTATATTATTATATATATTGTCATTATTACTATTCTAATATTGCGTAAATGAAGGTTTAGATGTCGGCAAATTGATTGATTTATTTTGGAAAATTTTAAGAATAGGTAGATCATAACTTCATTGAATGATAATTTCCGGCTGCGACATTTAACCTTTGATCAGTTATTGGGAAATAATGCTTCCACTAATGCGAATGTCCGGATTGTACCCCGACATTCGTCTTAAGGGGGGAGGTGTTACGTCCGCGTGGAAAATCAGATCCTACGTACGTGGTCTATGTCGGACTATGGGAAGACTAAACAGTGGGTCTGGTTTTCATCACATAGCGACCCAAAGATATGGTTATTTAATATATAGGTTTTAGGTCTACTGACAATGAGTAGAGCCTAACGGAAATGTTTATAGAAAGCATATTTAGTTTGACTGTTATTGACGTTGTTTATGCGATGCATATGCGGACTCTCCTAACTTTATGACTCAATGACCCTTCCTGGAAAACCCCACTAAAAACTCCTTATTCATTTACAAAGAAGTCATCCTCATCCAATCCTGATCCAGCAATTCCTTTACCCTTGTGCAGAGTACCCCCGCCAAAATTCCCAGCACCAATGAATTAATTTCTTTAACCACTCCATGCTCTTCTTCTTAAAAATTTGTCAAGCTGAACCAATAGTAACAATTCCTAATCCTACTCCAACAATCCACCCCCGCTAACCAACATCCCTAATTTTTTCCAAGTCTCGTCCTCATTCTCCGCTGGTCCGTCAGACAGTCTAGAAAAAAAAACAGTTTTACGCTTTCGGTTCACTAAGTACAATTATCAGTTCACTCTAATTCATTCTAATTCACTAAGTTATTCAGTACCAATTAAAATTGTTTTCATGCTCTTCTTCTTAAAAATTTGTCAAGCTGAACCAATAGTAACAATTCCTAATCCTACTCCAACAATCCACCCCCGCTAACCAACATCCCTAATTTTTTCCAAGTCTCGTCCTCATTCTCCGCTGGTCCGTCAGACAGTCTAGGAAACAGTTTAGCGCTCTTCTGTTCTTTAAATACAATTATCAGTTTACTTCAATTTATCAGTTGAAATTGTTTTGTTATACTTTGACTAATATTCTCGTAGAGTGTGTTGTCTCTGTGGCAATTTTACAATAAATTTTATTCATTCGCTCACTAACTTTGCTTTACACATATATATTGTTACCTATTCCCCTTACCTCACGTTGTGCACTGGTATCACCTTTAGTACACCGTAGTGAATCCCTATGTTTCACCACGTGATAGACGTAGGATTTTTGTTGATGAGCTCGTGCTCTGGGCGGACGAATTGGACTTTTTTCTGGGTGTGTGATTCAACTAATCCGTTTATATTCTTTTTAACTTCTTTCTTGTTTATTAAAAAGACACGGTATATCTGATTACAATTAATTATTTACGGTCCCCTGAGTCAAGCTCGAGTATCCGTCCTACTTCTATTTTATCTTTTATCCTTATCTCTCGTGGAAGAGTGGATAAAGGATTTATTAAAGCGATCCTATAGCTTGCCGCGCTATGTGGTTTACCAAGCATCGTTTCAATAGGTATTTGGGATGATTCCTGTGGGCATATGGCTAAGCTAGCGTAGTACTATCCGCCAATGTCACACAGTCACCTGGTATTTGGATGAGATATGGTTCACAATGCTATATTGGTCACCAATCACACTTTTTTTAAGGAAGAGATTTAGTATAGCGGGGTGACGCAATGTTATCCGCTAATGTCGTCTCGTGATTCAGTGGTTCTTTGGATTAAGAAACCTTGTACAGCTGTCGGTGGTGCTATTCACCCGCTGACGAGGTATCTGTTGGTAAATTGGTATAGGAGACTTGAGAGGCAAGGTGGTCGGGTGGTTTTTCCAATGCCCGTAACCCTTTTTATTCCTCTCGTCCCCGCCTTAGCTGGTAAGTATCGTTTGGAGGCGCTATGACTCCAACGAACCCGTCCAGACTATTCAAGGAGGATTAGAACTCGTTTACTTAATTACTTTCAAATCCTGAACTTTTCTGTCTCGAGCTTCACCGTAGGAGGTGTAATGATCGAATGAATCCTTTATCGCCATTTCGCTCGGCTTTTATACTCGCAGAGCGTACGTTAATGCCGACTTTAAATTTTTTCTATTGTTGCGTTGCCCCATCTATGAGACTCGCTTATACTATCTACTCCGGGTGATTTAAAATATCTTCCCGCGTGAAGTTTAAAGGGACCCGCAATGTTTTGGTCTTGGGTTTGTTTTCCCTCAGAATGCCTTTGGCTCAATCGCACTCGGCGGATTCCATCATAGGGTGTTATCTAATCAAAACAAAGACATTGCGTCTTCTGTTCTTTAAATACAATTATCAGTTTACTTCAATTTATCAGTTGAAATTGTTTTGTTATACTTTGACTAATATTCTCGTAGAGTGTGTTGTCTCTGTGGCAATTTTACAATAAATTTTATTCATTCGCTCACTAACTTTGCTTTACACATATATATTGTTACCTACTCCCCTTACCTCACGTTGTGCACTGGTATCACCTTTAGTACACCGTAGTGAATCCCTATGTTTCACCACGTGATAGACGTAGGATTTTTGTTGATGAGCTCGTGCTCTGGGCGGACGAATTGGACTTTTTTCTGGGTGTGTGATTCAACTAATCCGTTTATATTCTTTTTAACT
>NW_014333387.1:0-2449 GCF_000341935.2 Cephus cinctus
TGGCGAAACCGGGAGTGCTGGACGCCGATGTGTTATACAATGATAACCCGGACACGATCTGCCGTAAGGGGTGGCCGTCCGGTGTAAGACCCGTGATACTATCCGAACTGTCTATAGCAACGATACTGACTGAAGGACACCGTGATTTCACACGCTGTAGCGTAACGCTGGGTTTTATCTGCGATCAGCGCTCTAACGATAGTCCTTACGCACAGCGCATATGTACCCATGAGTGGTTGGCGAAAGAGGAATATCGTATGTCCGACGACAATAGTCCCAAATGCCGCATCACGTATCGGCGCCCTATGGACAAATCAGAGCTAGCGACATTGAGGAAAAGGTGGAGCAGGCCCACACCGGAAGAACTACCACACCGTGCACCTATGCGTCTGGAGTCGCAGGCCTGGCTAGCGGCATTCAATCATCTTAAGAGATTACGCGAAAGCTGCGTCACACTGTGGTGTCTGAGAGCTATGCGGGCGTACGAGACAGCACTACGCACTCTGGAGAAACGATTTTGTTTGACAGAGTTTATTGGGTGTGTTACCCTGACGACGCGGGATGGTCCACCGCACCTAAAATATGAGGAATGCCGAACAAGCGTGGTCAGCATGCCTGGCGGCCGTTGCGCGTACCTAGAGGCACTCGACGATACGTGGGAAACATATACACCCCACGACGTTTACAACGATGAGGAGGGGGAGTACGCTGAAGGATCGAGTAATTTGGCGTACTACGCAATGGACACACGAACAGCATCCCGGCGCAACATCAGGCATATACGGTGTACGGCAATTTTTCGCGACGAGAGCTGCGAAACACTGCTGCGGGATGACCGTGGCGAAAAAGATATCAGCATACAGCTTATCGGTGGTGATATCGACGAGTTCGATGTTGTAAAAGACTGGTGTGATCTTCTGGTACCAGTCGATTGTAATTGATAAATATAAATAAAGTAAAAAAAAAACCTATGTACACGGAGTAGTATAATTCGTATCTCTAACCCTACACTACGATGGCGAGATGCTGATGCAACCTCGAACGGTGTACGTCAGCAGATCGCTGCAGCTCCCAACGCAACACCTCTATACCGTTTTTTCCGTATTATGGATACGCCGTATTTCGTGATCGGCGAACGAGCGACCAATAATACATAATTTATTTTACGATTAAAACTTTTCTATCCGATTTTCCACGAATAACGATCCTATAAGAAAACCGTGACATTTTTTGCTGATTCAGCTGTATCGTATAGTATTGTTTTGAAATTAATATCGCCGCGGCTGTAAGACGTCCGTGGACCAGCCGTAGTCTGTTTTAGTTCGTATCACAACGTCTTGGCAGTTAGTCTGATCAATTACAGCAATCACCAGCTCTAAGCAAAGAAAAAAAAATGGCATCTTTGGGAAATATTCGCGATTGTATCCTCGATTTCGTCAAGACACGTCGCTTGAACACCCCTAGAAACCCGAGATTATTTTCACCGGCGTGGTGTCGCGAGTTAAGATATTTCGGGTTTCGCACGCTAACACGTAGATTAAAAAGTGTCTTTACCCATTGTACTCTGCGTGTGCTAGTCAGGGGTCATGAAAGAGGATATTTCAAAAATGATCCGTACATACATTCGTTAGCCGTAGCATGTATCGGTAAACGCGGAGTGCGCGATAGCCACATCACCAGGGCCATTATAACTGATCATCGATTCCACGAAGGTATGTATCTGCCACTTACCAGTAATAACTCCTACATAATTTTCCTTTTTAAAAAAAAAAAAATAAATAAATCAATTTTACAAGAATTGACGCGCTTTCACAACGAGGTCGCCCCCGAGGAGGAGGAGCAGTTGCTCTTAGGGTGCCTCGATCATATAGAGGAGGTTTACCCGGAGCCCAGCACCAGCACGGCGATAGTGATGCAAAGTACTAACGGTAAAACATACTTTTTTTTAAAAAAAAAAGATTACGTCTAATTTACGTTTTATTAAAAAAAAAAGTAGCAGGTCCATCGACAGCGCTGGACATGCAGGTAGTGGAGGAGGAGGAAGAAGAAGAAGAGGGCGAAGAATCGCTTCACAATACGTGGGGTATGTGTTAAACACCATCGGAAGCAAAAGGAAAAAAGAACAATGCGATCTTCTTCATAATTTTTTTTAGAGATGAAATCATGTCGATAGCATCGGCCGCTAGCGATCGCAGTGTCTACGGCGATGGTGATGATGATGATGACCGCTCCACCATGTTAAGCGCTTCTAACGAGCACTATTAATGTAATAATTATAAATTAACAGACACCGTTGAAAACTCATTTGTGTGAAAATAAAAAGTAAAAAAAAAGTTGTAGATCCGTTGGAGGTTGCTGGCTACGATAACCATATTGCACCGGACAACGCACGGCCTCCGCAGGAGCACGACGACGCTGAAGAACCGGTGCTATGGGTTCGTAGGAACGG
>NW_014333387.1:4700-6749 GCF_000341935.2 Cephus cinctus
CTACAGGGGTCGTGTCCTCACGAGAATCCCGCGGACAGGGTATTCGAAGGGACCTGGGTCGTGGACGAGGTCAAGCGCGCCATACGTAAGGGGTATGAAATAACGTTGATACACGACATATGGCAGTATGAGATTACCCAGTACGATCCGACGACACGGACGGGAGGTCACTTTGCCGATTACATGAACACGTTCCTAAAGATTAAGCAGGAAGCTAGCGGCTGGCCGCGCGAGTGTGGCGACGACGACGACGAGGCCAAGAAGTTGTATATAGAGGAGTACGATCGGGTCGAGGGTATTCGTCTGGACCCTGGTAATATGAAATCAAATCCCGGTCTGCGGTCAGTCGCAAAATTATGTTTGAATTTCTTTTGGGGCAAGTTTGGGCAACGCGAAAATCTGCCAAAGACGGAAATTGTAACGACTCGTCAAAAGCTCCTGAGTCTGCTTACGTGTCCGGAGGTCGAGATTACAGGTATTCTGCCCGTAGATGATTAGATGCTCTACGTCAGTACGAGTAATACGAACGACTCGTTGATACCCACAGCATACACAAACGTTGTTTTAGCCGCGTATACTACGGCTCAGGCACGTCTGAAATTATACGACTACCTCGAGGCATTAGATAGACGCGTTCTATATTACGACACCGACTCGTGTATATACGTATCGGGTGGCCGTCATGCCGATAACACCTACGAGCCGTCGCTCGGTAGTCTTTTGGGCGATTTAACGGACGAGCTGGAGTCGTACGGTGCTGGTAGCTATATCACGTCTTTTGTTTCGGGAGGCCCGAAATTTTACGCGTTTCGTGTGCGCAAGCCAGACGGTTCTTACGCTGAGGTCTGTAAGGTCAAAGGTATCACGATCAACCACGCGACGAGTCTAGTCATTAATTACAACTGGATACGGTCTTATGTAACGGGAGGGACCGGCAAGCCTGTCGTTCTACGCTAGGACGCGATACGGCGTACCCCGATTCACGACGTAGTGACACGTGCAGAATCAAAAACGTGTAAACCGACAGAGCTTCAAAAACAGCGACGCGACGGTCGTTTCAGATCTCTGCCATACGGTTTTATGTCATTAATAGTACAAACAGAACCTGTATAAATGTATATATGACCTCCCGTACAATAATAATAATAATAATAAAACATATTTATTTGAAAAAAATCTCTTTATTGATTTATTCCCTAAGGTTCCACCAGCCCGGCCATGTTATTTATTTTTTCAGCGACGCTTCGGATATGCTAGCCGCGCACTATGGCTAGCTATGCGGCGGACACACATACATGCCGACTATTAGCTGACAGGTGCACGATGAGCTCACCCGCACCAGGGGCTAGCAACCTCACCGATAAGAGCTACCAAGCGCCCGCGACGTTACGAGCCTCACGCGTGTCGCGCTCCCGCGGCGGCCAGGCCCCGCGATGGAAGGGGGAGTGTGTAAAATCCAGCAGACTCTTTAACAGTATATTCGTAAAGAGCACCACCAAATAACCTCATTTGGCATAATGGACACGCGGTGGAAGCATCCGTGGACATCGATGGTCTGTGGGCCAACGGGATGCGGGAAGACGTTTTTCGTAAAGAAATTCCTACGCTTCATCGAGGATATGAGTGACGTGCGCTTCGCGCGCGTTCTCTTTTACTATGCATAGTGGCAGGAGGGGTACCGGGAGTACGGGAGCGCTATAGAGTTTCACGAGGGACTGCCGCAAAACACCGATTACGGCAACGATCCACGCCCGAAACTCGTCATCATCGACGATCTCATGAGGGAATCGTCCAATAACACGGTGGTCGACCTTTTTACCAAAAGCAGCCATCATAAGAACATCAGCGTTATCTTCATTACGCAGAATCTCTTTCATCAGGGGCCCGGGCAGCGTGATATCTCGTTGAACGCCAACTACATCGTTGTATTTAAAAATCCGCGCGACAGAGCGCAGATACAGCATCTGGCGAGACAGGTGTTTCCTGAAAATCCGCGCTTCGTACAGGAAGTCTACCGCGATGCAACCGCCGAACCGCACGGCTATTTAC
>NW_014333387.1:7026-8173 GCF_000341935.2 Cephus cinctus
TCTTCGGACCCGTTCCACTACGTTTACGTACCGTGAAAGGGTATAAAGGGTGGGTACACCCATCGAGACGTACCAGTCATTCGGTTGTAATGGTATCCAGCGCACGCTGCTCTATAGGGCGGAAGCACGCCGCAGTGTTAAAGGCTATTTGCCACCTGGATAGCAAACAACGCAGCGCTTTGTTACGAGCGGCCGACTCACGGCTCGTCAACTGTATATGCGAATGCGCTCTGAATATTCTTCGCGGCAACGTACCTCTCAAACCTACTCAGAAACGTCGATCAACTGTATATGCGAATGTGCTCTGAATATTCTTCGCGGCAACGTAACTCTCAAAACTGCTCAGAAACGTCGCTTAGGAAAACACGCACCGCTGCTGAGACCTTTATCCAGACCGGGTTCAGCAGTCAAAACTGGAAAACGCCATATCGTTCAGAGCGGTGGTTTTCTACCTCTTCTGCTGGCACCCATACTCGGCACCGTCATATCAAAACTCATAGGGGGAGGTGGATAGGGTATACGCCACGCAGAGAAAGAAAGAGAGAGAGCGAGATGGAACATGCAAAAAAAATGGTTCTCATCCCTCATGAGAGTGTGAATACCGTGCACCAACAGTACCGCCGTGCAGCGCCTCATGCGCACCATCACAGTCAGGAGGGCATTGACACCGTTAACACCGTGCAAACCCCTGGGACCCCCTTAAGCAGATTAGACGCATCGATGAGGGAGATCCTACACTCGCCGAATTTCATTGACGAGCGCGAAAAGTGGAAGATGTACAATCAGGTGCTGCAGCGTTATCTACAGAGGATAGGCGCGCCGATAGCGATAACAAGAAAAAAAATAACAATTCTGCGGACGATAACGCCAGGAGCCCGACCGCCGATGCTGACGACGACATCATTGCCAGTGTACCCCAAAAGTACAGGACTAAGGCGCGGCTCTTACTAGGCAGGCTGCGTGACGCTGGCTCGCCACACATTTCGTGGAGTAAACTGGGCGTTACGCGTATCGGTGGAGCCGTCGTGCAGGATGCCAACATAGTTGATTTAATCAATGACGCTATGCGTGAGAGAAAAACGACGAGTCCGGCGGGGGGTCGGCAGTTTGCGCGGTTCCTCCGTACTGCTGGTATACCGCGCGAATT
>NW_014333387.1:8456-8565 GCF_000341935.2 Cephus cinctus
TTTCGGGGAAGAAGAGGTCGCGGGGAAAAGATATACACGATCCGTGTCAGCTAGTACAGCCAACGATACCGAGAAAAAGAAAAGATTAGAATGGTTAAGGCTGCCGTGA
>NW_014333387.1:8774-15978 GCF_000341935.2 Cephus cinctus
GGTATCGGTAACCTCGAGCGAGCGGTTAAGGGTAGGGTAAAGCGAGATTCCGTCGTAGATTGGTTGGCGGCCAAAGACGCGTATACGCTGCATAAGCCCGTACGTCGCACGTTTCAGCGCCGCTCTTATACGCCGTCAGCAATATCGACGATGTTTGGGAGGCTGATCTTGTGGACCTTCGCTCCTTGAAGGAGTACAACGAAGGTCACACGTATATTCTTGTAATAATTGATGTACTCAGCAAATCCGCTTGGGTCGAGCCTTTACGCGATAAGTCCGGTGCAGCGCCGCTCTTATACGCCGTCAGCAATATCGACGATGTTTGGGAGGCTGATCTTGTGGACCTTCGCTCCTTGAAGGAGTACAACGAAGGTCACACGTATATTCTTGTAATAATTTATGTACTGAGCAAATACGCAAATACGCTTGGGTCGAGCCTTTGCGCGATAAGTCCGGTGCAACGGTAGCAGCGGCATTCCGGAGGGTTCTGGTACGTAGTAAGAATAGGATACCCTTGTACCTACAGACAGACAAAGGTAAAGAGTTTACCAATGGCGTACTGCAGCGTCTGCTCGAGGAGCTCGGCATAGGATTCCGCGTAGCGCGCAGCCCCGACGTAAAGGCAGCTGTCGTCGAACGCTACAATCGTACTCTGAAGGAGCGTATGTGGCGTTAGTTTACACATAGAAACACGCGGCGGTACATAGATATTCTTCAGAGCCTCGTGGAATCGTACAATAGGACGCGCCACTCTGCGATAAGAATGCGTCCAGTCGACGTAACCATGTATAATCCCCCAAAAAACACTTACGTGTAAAAAACTACGCCAAGTACAAGATTGCTGTGAATTCCTCTAACAAAAAGTATTGATATCATATTATTGAGGCCAAGTACATAAGTCACTACATGTTTTCCTATTATATGATCTAGAACTGGCCCATCATTTTAATTATATTTTCAATATTTCCTATAACGTTTTCGCTACTTTTTTATGTTACTACTGCTTCCCGTATTTAATTATGATTTAATGGTGATTTAATAATTAAAAAAACTTTAGGTGATTCCTTATCGAGTACTACTTGGCGGGTCCGTGCATTTCTTGATATAAATTTGGTACAAAACCAGTACCAATTTTCTATAGAAAGCATATTAACAATAACTCGTCAAAAATAATCACGGTAAAAGCTTAATAACAAACATACAGCATTAGAATACTATGAGCACGTGTAAAGTAAGTACTTTGGAATTCCTGGCACGGACCCGCCAAGTAGTACTCGATAAGGAATCACATAAAGTTTTATTAATTATTAAATCACCATTAAACCATAATTAAATACGGGAAGCAGCAGTAACATAAAAGAGTAGCGAAAACGTTATAGGAAACATTGAAAATATAATTAAAATGATGGGCCAGTGCTAGATCATAAAATAGGAAAACATGTAGTGACTTATGTACTTGGCCTCAAAAATATGATATCAATACTTTTTGTTAGAGGAACAGCAATCCTGTACTTGGCGTAGTTTTTTACACGTAAGTGTTTTTTGGGGGATAACTATATTATTCGAGTGCCTTCCGAAGCTGCTGTCTTAAAAACTGTTACTGTATTTTTCATTCAACCAATTACTGTGGTCCTCTAAGGACCCACGTTATAGACATTATGCAACTTTCGTGTGAGTAATTAATTTCAAAACCCATCTAGCATTGAAAATATTTGCATGGTAATTTTGGTAATGGCAGTGAAAACGGAACTACTGTGGCCGTATTATTTATAAAACTACGGATGACCTTATGCAAGGATTTCTCATCTTAATATCTTCTCTTGTGATGTTTCAGTGGGCCCATTTTTCATCTGTCTAACAGTGCTGTGCACATTTTTGGTGACATATACAAATGCAGAAAAAATAGTGACCTCAAACAGTCCTCTGTCGGTAATAGCGAGCGCTAGTAACTCCTTTGGCATCGACTTCCTTAAGGTAGATTTTTCTAGCTTGGAAGTGATTGGTGTAATTAATGAATTAAGTAATTAATTAAACTTTTTTTCTTTATTAGCGGTTACTGCAGGAGAAGACTGGAAATATAATATGCTCTCCCTTGAGCGTCAATATTGTATTGGCTATGGCTGCCTATGGTGCCCGTGGAAACACTGGTTTCCAGATAAGACAAACATTGACGCTTCCTGAGGAAGACGCAATAGGACAAAGTGGTTATGAATCTCTTATCACTAGTTTGAATGTATGTATTGGAATTTGAGGTAGCGCGGCATTGTCTGCTCAAACTATGATTTGATCATCATTAAATGCTATTTTTTTGTAGGATATAAAGACCGTGGATTTGCAAATTGCTAATAAAATCTTTGTCGCTAAGAAATTCGAAGTCAATCCCGATTACACGGCTATTACTAAGGATATTTTCCACTCGGAATGCGAGACAGTAGACGTTTCAAATCCAACAGCTGCTGCAGCTACTATCAACTCTTGGTGTGCTAATAATACGAACAATCGTATAAAAGATCTACTCACTCCTGGTTAGCTTAATAGAGTTATTCTTCTTTGATAAATTATACTTTATACAGCAGGACTGTACATACAGTGGGTATATATCCCACTTTATACGTACCTGCACTGTCAGTCGGTTGTCTAACTTTTCATTTTATAAATTACAGACGATATCGACAATCGTACTAAATTGGTACTGATAAATGCTATTTACTTCAAGGGCAAGTGGAAAGATAGTTTCGATGGAAAGTACACCAGCGACTTACCCTTCCATATCAATTCAAATACAATTAAGGAAGTACCGATGATGACAATTACTTCCATGTACTTGCATGGTCAGCTTCATAATCTTGATGCCAGATTTGTTGAACTTCCCTATAAGGTATAATTGCATGAGATACTTATTAGTTTTGTTAGGTTCTTGTTTTTATCGAAAATTTCATAAACTTTAATTTTTCGTTTCAGGGCGATGAGGTCAGTATGTTTATAATTGTGCCTAATAAGATTGATGGGCTTCAGCGCATCGAGAACAATATTCATGACTTAGATTTCAGTCGTTTAAATCAGTATGGTAGGAATGAGGAAGTGATCCTCTTTGTGCCAAAGTTCAAAATTGAGAACACCATCGAGCTCAATAATTTATTGCAAAAGGTAATTTGTGTATAGACGTAAATAGGGGTTTCTTTGATTTATAACAAAATGAGAGTTTGTGATCCATGAATGATATTTTAGGTAGGTATGGCTGAGATGTTCACGGATGCCGCTGATTTCTCAGGCATTGCCGATACGCCTCTTAAGGTGAGCAAGATCCTCCAGAAAGGGTTCATCGAGGTCAATGAAGAAGGCAGCGAAGCTGTTGCAGCTTCCGGTAAGTGATATTATGTTGGTATATACACGCCGTTTTCCTCTATTCTTTTCTTTTCTTTTTTTTCCCCTTATCGGTTCTTCTATAATTCCCTTCCAACCTCCTCTTTTACGATCCGCTTGGTTGACCAGCGTAGTTGTTTTCTTTATTTTTCTTTTGTAGACTTCACGTATTTATACTCAAAGATCCGTCACTAGGATTCGTGCCTTCACAGTGATATTATCTTTGCTCTTTATCTTCTGTATTTCATTTCTATTTACTTACGCTACGGCACGTATGAACGTATCCATGCGATACGCCACGGCGAACCCGCGTATCCCTAAATACGGTGTCGGCGACCTGGTACGCATCAGTAGCGCTAGGAACCCTTTTGCGAAAGGTTACGAGGGGGGCTGGACTCGAGAGATTTTTAAAATCGTACGCCTAGGTACAACGAGGGAACCACCCGTCTACATCTTAGAAGATCTCGCCGGCGAGGAGATTGACGGTATTTTTTACGAGGAAGAGCTCGTTCGAGTCGGCAAGGACCTCGCAAAGGACACGTTTCTCGTCGATCGTGTGATAAAACGAAGCGGTCGTGGGAAAGCTCAAAAAGTACTGGTCAGCTGGGTCGGTTACACCGAGAAATTTAATTCGTGGATACCGGCTGCCCGCTTAAAGAACAATGAAGGACCAATTTTATCTCGTTCTGCCCAGTAACAGCAGTATGTCGTACTTTGCCGAAAATAAAACTACCAGTTTTACCACGCATCTACCGCATCTGATCGATTTACACGAGGCATGGACTATTGCTCTGGTTGAAATACAGATTCCTATGACCTTTCTTCACGTGCCCGTAGCGCTAAAAGACTGGGATCACGTGAGCGTGGTCACCACCCGTACCAAACCGCGGAAGAACCACAAAGAACAGGTAGTGGGTCTTATGATAACGGGTTCTAACGTGGCGCACGGTGTTTATGACGACGTAAAGACACTCGTTGACGAAATAAACGCTACCGGGGCTATGAAGGGCCGTCTGAAATTAGAACTCTGTAGAGGTGGTTACGCTAGCATATCGTTCGTCTCTACCGATAACGATCTAGACGACCCGCACGAACTGAGACTGCCGATCTCTGGCACGCATCCTAGGTTTTCCCGAATCGGTCGTGGTATCGACAGCAAAGCCCGTTGTGATGGCCGATCAGCCGATTAGCCTGATCAACGCCCTACCTGAGATGCTTTTTGTTTACACCGTTGTCTGCGAACCGTATATCACCGGCGACCTCCAAACACCATTGCTGCGTATTGCAGTTTCCCTGCAAACGGATAACAAATACGCGTACACCGCCATGAAAGTGCTCTCGTATTTACCGCCAAAGTATATACCACTGCTCCGCACGACTTTTCAAACGATCGACATCGATATAAGAGACCAACTAGGCGAACCTATACCATTCGAATCAGGGACGCTCTCCGTAACACTACACTTTAAACGGCTAGACTGATGGCTCACTACACCGATGACTACGACTCGCAGATCGGTGGGGGACATTCCACAAAATTTCGGGTATTCGCGAGGTCGCCTTATCAGCGACGACATGGTATTGGTAGCTTTTTCGGTGGTCTGTTTCGGCCTGTGTTAACTTTGCTATCAAGAGGAGCCCGAGCCGTCGGTAAGGAGGCGGTGCGCGCGGGCATGAATATCTTGACAGACGTCAGCGAGTGCGGCACTCCGCTTAAACAGCCGTTTCGCACCAGGGCCACCGAATCGGGTATGAATCTTAAACGTAAGACGGAGGCGAAAATTGACGAGCTCATGAAAGGATCGGGCTATAAAGGTGTAAAACGATCACGTGGCGCCCACTCTGTCATCGGCGTCGCTGAAAGGAGCATCGCCTCAAGAGCCGCTAACAAGCGTAAAAGACGTACGGGAAAGCAGTCTGCGCCGTGTCGAAAAAAGAGTAGTAAAAAAAAAATAAAGTCAAAAACCAAGAAACCCAAAAATCGTCGTAGGGTCGCTAGTAGGAAAGTAAAGCGGAGTGTGCTGGATATCTTCTCCTAAACGCTACCTCTATCATGGCCTTTCTACACGCTCAATCGTGCGAGTGTATGAAATCGGAGCTCGAGCTCTTTACACGACAACCGACACAGACCACTATAGGGAGCGTCCAGTGGGTACACTGCAAGCCCATCTCATCGCTGACCGATGACTCGCCCATTGAGTTTGTTGTGCCGGGTAATGGCGACGAATACCTCGATCTAGCCCACACCATGCTGAGTTTACGCGTACAGCTGCGATCCAAGGATGCGTCAGATCCTGACGCTCTGAGCAAAGCAGCACTTGTTAACAATCTGCTACACTCGCTGTTCAATCAGGTGGACGTGTTTCTTAATCAGAAACTCGTATCACCACCTAATAACGCGTACGCTTACAGGGCCTATATAGAGACGGTATTAAATTACGGGCCAGCCGCTAGGGGGTCACACTTCTCGAGGTCACACCTCTGGTACGATGACACGCCCGGTCATATGGACGATACAGCTGGCAGGAATATGGGTCTCGTGAATAGGGAGGCATCCGTCGGTAAAGACAAGACGGTCGATCTGATCGGTCATTTACACTGCGATGTGTTTAACCAAGAAAAATTTGTATTAAATGGTGTTGAGCTCCGATTACGGCTGGTACGTACGAGAGACGGTTTCTCCCTCATAGACCCCGACAGCGAGTGTTCTTTACATATAACGGAGGCCACGCTCCTCGTTAGACGCGCCAAAATAAGCCCCGGTATTCTAATTGCTCATTCTAAAATGTTGTCTAAGACAACGGCAAAGTATCCGCTTACGCGTGTCGAGGTGAAGGCGCTGACAATGCACGCCGGTTTGCACGGCGGCACTATGGATAACGTGATTCTCGGCCAATTACCTAAGCGAATTATAATAGGTTTCGTCGATAACAAGACCTTCAATGGTAACTATCAACTCAACCCGTTCAATTTTAAAAAGTATCGTATTAATTTCTTATCGCTGTACGTCGACGGTGTTCAAGTACCCTCGAAAGCACTGCAGACCGATTTCGGGAAATCTGGTCTTTACGTGGACGCGTATCATACACTCTTCAGTGGCACGGGCATACACTTCCTCAACGAGGGTAATTCGATATCTAGGAGCGCTTATGCAGACGGCTACTGCCTGTTCGTTTTCGATCTCAACTGCTCAAGCACGGTAGTGTACGAATTGAGGTACGCTTCGACGAACCGCTTGCCACCACCGTGAACCGTATCGTATACGCAGAGTACGGTAACGTTCTGGAGATCGACGCCGCGCGGCAGATCGTCGTAGATTACCGCGGCTATACAATCGAAGAAAATACATAGGTCAGCAATTTGGGGTATGCGTCATCATCTTTTGTGCACTCGGTATCGCCTGTGATCGTCAGCATCGCCGTTAGTTTCTCGTTGAACGCCTTTGAGTTAGTATCATGACCATGGATTTTGTCATCGAGATCGAATACTTCAAAGACTCCGAGGGGTGTCTGGCGCCGAAGGAGATCGGCGTCGTGGCTGTGGAAAGAAGATACATAGGCCACTGGATTATTTTACCTCCCTGTGATTTCAATGAATTACCAGCGGCGATCAGAAGCGAAAACAACACCATGATACGCTATCGGCATGGTCTAGACTGGTTCGACGGCGGCATAACGTACAAACAGCTATACACCAATCTCCGAAATATTGCCGGTATTTCGCAGAGCATATACACGCGAGGTCCGGAGAGCGTGCTTTTTCTACAGACCGTTATGGCCCGGGAGGTTATAAATTTGGATGAAACCCCCAATAACTCACCATACGAGGACTTCCCACCGAA
>NW_014333387.1:16097-25449 GCF_000341935.2 Cephus cinctus
TACGCAGCTGATAGAATACCCAGAAACTGGTCGAAACCCGCTGCCATTATCGCCTATACGGACGATCATACAAAACCAGGAGCACATTGGGTTGCAATGTACGTGGACGCTGACGGAGACGGCTACTACTTTGACAGCTACGGATTACCACCGCTGAATCATCACCACGTATCGAGGCTCCGACGGAACTGTCGATCCTTCGATAGAACACTCAGCAGCTTCAGAGCGAGACGTCAACGGTGTGCGGCCAATTCTGTATGATGTTTTTACACTACCTCTCCTCAGGCTTCGGGATGCATGCGTTCCAGAATGTGTTTAGTAGTGATTTGCGGAAAAACGATAGAATCGCACGAGAGTACTACGACGCTTTTGTGCGAAAGAAGCGCTTGGCGGATCGTCGGTATGCGCAGGATAATAAAATCTACGGTGGTGGCGGTGGTAGGGTGCAATATTCGCGGTGTAAATCAGGCTACACGACTTAAGACCTGTTTCATGAAAAGATGCGTGGTCTGTGCATTTAATTATGTAAATTAAAGGTATCATTTTGCTAATTTTTCTTTTATTATAAACTGTATATATTAATATAATAGTAGTGAATAAAATTAAAATAGCGTATAATAATAAAAAAAAAGGAATAATCATAATAATAATAGTATATAAGCAATAATAAGTATATATGTAAGTAGTAGCGAATAAGTTTAATAATAATATGTTATAAGCAATAATATAATATACAATATAGCGCTAAAATTAAAATAGGAATAATATGTATATGTAAGTAAAAACGTATAATAATATATGTAATGTTAATGGATATATATATAAGCGTCGTTATTGCTTGAGGAGTACGGCCTCACCCCCTCCCCGGCGCAGCAGGGTGTCCCTATTACCTGTGTAAAAAAGCACACACCCAGGACATGAGCTAGGTGTGAACTCACGTATGGCGCGTTGGCCGCAGCGTTCACAACGTCCTACATCGAATTCGGTTACCGTGTCGAGTAGCAATTAATGCATGCTGTGCGGCATGTATTCCCTCTGGATGTCGTCGGGCAGCGTGAGCACGCAGTCTATGCACAGCTCAAAGTAGCCGCGGACATACAAGTACCCGTACAGGCACACCCCCATATGTAGGGCATCGAAGAACGCATCCCCCAGGGTAGGAGACGGTGGATTCCTACCGCCCTCCCTAAACGCGTCTTCATCCCTCCCGAATGTCGATCGTGGCGCCATTTCTAGTAACAAGTGTGAAAAAACGAGAGTAAGACTAGGGATTACAAAAAGAGTACATATATATAACCTACAGTTTAAATCCGGGGTGGGGGAGGAACCTCAGCAGCACCCTGCCTTAATATCGTTGTCGCAGAAGTAGGCTATACAGGCTATACAATCTGCGGGTGCATACGCGTGCATCCCACACCGCTCGCAGCGTACACATATACCCACACGCAGGTCTATTACGGGATCTAGTTGTAGGTAATGAATTACACGAGGCGTGTACGCTACCCTGTCTTCGGATGGCTGCACGCGCATGCACCCGTAGCACAGTTCCTCCTCCACAGCCCGTATGTACAAACAGCCGAAAAAACACTGTCCTTCATGGAAGGGGGCGAAGAAAGCGTTTAAGGGCGGCGGTATGCCATCTAGCAGCGGCCCCTCAAACGGTTCCTTCACCCCCTAGGGCAGTGTATCAGGCGCCCGTGGTGCCATAATCTGTAACATTTCAGTTTTTTAATAAATATGTTTAAAGCAAATACAAAACCGTGTAGTCTTAAAATTATTACACTTACCGATCTAGTAACAGGCCCGGTATTAGGACGTTAGCTGCGGTGCTGCTGCTGCTGCTGCCGGTCGATGTCTACAAATAAGTGTGAGAAACGATAGAAAGGCAATACTTTTTAATCAAATAAAAACGGGTACTAGCTTAAAGCTGCTATACATACCACTTTCTTTTTTTAATGGTCTGCACAAACAGACGTGCTCGTCGGTCAGTCTGGTTACTTGTCTACAAATAAAAGTAAAAGATGCCGCATATAATTTTTTAATCAGATAAAGCGCGGGTACCAGATTCAGCTTAACACAGTTATACATACCACTTTTTTTTAAAAAACTTCACTTCTCCACTTTCACTTACTCTTTTTCTTTATTTGTCCTTGCACCTACTACTTGTCGTCGCTGTACTAACAAGATGCTGCGAGGATGGTTCACAGGTAACCATCTTTTTCCCCATCTTAGCCCTGATTTTTTGCATAGTTGCAAATAAGAGACACATGTAGTAGGGGTTACGAGGGCCTGGAATTCATAGGGTTGGTCAAGACATTGGTACCCCCACGCCAACCGTATTTGCGCATCATTCGCTAGATTGAGCAAAAGAGGGACATCAGCATTCCAGAAGCAGCTACTTTATATGTGGAGGGTTCATCCCGAGTAAAATATTAGGGGGTTGGATGACCCCTCATCGATAGCTGGAGGTGTCGAAAAAGTATCGCCAATGCGTACGATGCTTGTATAATATAAGGTGTTTCTTTAAAAAAAGAACCGTATTCTACTTTATCACGTTACCTCCTTAGGGTAGTTAAAAAGTTACCGACCGGTGGTCAGTGCATAATTACCGGCCGTAATAGGCCCCTGGGGGCATGCAACAACGCTGCTACTGAGTTTCGGGCCTTACGACCAGGTCTGCATGGTGGGGGCGTCGCCTCATGGTTGAGGGGTGGGGAGAGCAGCCCACATTGGCGAGGGGGTGACGCCATAGTGCGGTACGGGGGTTAAGAGCGCTGCGCGCTCCATGACTCACAGGGGACAGTGGTGGGGGTTTGTTGTGACGGCCAGAAGTGGTATGTAACTACTAACATTAAAAAAAAAGAGTTGACCAGTAATTTTTCACTATCACGTTAAAGCTCTCTTGAAACCATGTAAAAACTGATAAAAATATTTTCGATCGGACTGCTAATAACAAAGTAATCTCTACTGATCACGATTCGTGGTTCACCTTGTATATATGTAATCTATAATTTACAATAATTAACGCATGTTCGTCGAGGATCGGTTACATCTGCCGTGGTCTTTAACCTTTGCTAATGGGAGTACTGAGGGGTGCTGGGGGGGGGGGGGGGCAATGGGGGGGGGGGGGGGGGGGGGGGGGGGGGGGGGGGGGGGGGGGGGGGGGGGGGGGGGGGGGGGGGGGGGGGGGGGGGGGGCAATGGGATTGCGTTGCGTTGGACGTAACATCACCCTCCTCAGATGGAACATCTCCCTTTTGGTTATCTTTCTCTCGTCCCTCCGGGTGAATTTGGAGGTGGGCATCCTTCTTGGTTGTTGAACGTAGAGAGTGACATCTTCTTGAAGCGGTTCAGGGTCTGAGGTAGGTGTGGTGGGCGTAACAATTTCCTATGTCCGATCTTCGCGAATCGGCAGGCGTTGTTCATCTTCGGAGGAAATTAATTGTAATTTCTCCGTTTTCGATGATGTGACAGAATTTCCGGGAAGTTTCGTGGTGGTGTTCGCGAGTGTAGTTTACATTACAACTTTGGTTGTGTGTGCTTTGAAGTAAGTGTTATGGTGCATGATGCGGTTGTGATTTTGCTGATGATAGTGAAGGTTCACCACCTCCGCTACCTTCACGTTAGCGTCTGGACGTGGTTTCCTGTCCCTTCGTAGTATTTACCATTGGAGGCTCATTGGACGGGGAGCATGCGTTTGTGGACTACTGGTGGCGGGGCCTATTGAGTAGCTGTTTCATCGCTGGGTGTTGGCTCCTTGACGGATTCAGGCTCGTATCTACATTTGGATCTGCAACAGCGTATGGCTTGGGCGCCTGCTTTCATCGTCCTCATTTTAAGGAGATAGAGTGTAATCGATTTCCTCTCTACTCACTTGATGGGGTACCTAGTTTTACCTTATCCGTATGTTTTAGAAATCGGTCTCCTTGCTGCGTTTCTAGAATGACATTGTTATGATCGGTGATGTCAACCACCTTGTACGGGCCGATATAATGACTATCAAATTTGCTTGTTCGAGGTTCCTTTAGTACGTACACCATATCGCCTATTTGATAACGGCGGGGATTTACCTTTTTATCGTATTGCTCTTTGGATTGCTATTTGGCGTTCACTAGATTTTGACCGGCTATCTGTCTGAGGTCGTTCAATTTGGTAATAAGTTCGGTCAGGTACTTTCCGTATGTCTCGAGTTTTTCGTCTGAAGGTAGTGATGACGGTAACCTCGCTAGTTTCCCAAATACTAGTTCGTATGGCGTGAAGTTAGTGCTCTCATGAACGGAAGTGTTATAGGAGTACATTGCAAAAGAGATCAACTGATCCCAATCGTCGTACTTATGTAAATAATGTTTCAGATATTCTGTTAGCACATGGTGACTTCGTTCTAGTGATCCGTTGGTTTGGGGATGGTATCCTGACGTAGTTACATGCTTGATTTTAAATATTTTGGCAATCTTGCGAAGTAATTTGCTAACAAAACATCCTCCGCGATCAGTAAGAATAATCTTGGGCGCGCCGAAGTTTGCGATTACATGCCTTGCAAGGGCGTCGGATACTGTTATTGCGCTGACGTTTGGTATGGGGACAGCCATGCAATATTTTGTAAGATTATCCTGCACTGTTAGTATGTGACAATTCCCATTAGGTGTGATGGGGAGGGGTCCTACGGTGTCTATGTATATTTTCTCGAAAGCGTCTAGAGGAGTATCCGTTATGACCATCTCTTGTTTTTACCCTAACTAATTCCTGCTCTTGGCAACTCCTACTTGCTTTACCATATTCCTGGACATCGTGTTTCAATTCTGGCCAATAATAGCGTTCGCGTATCCGTTTGTATGTTTTGGTTACGCCCTTGTGTCCTCCTACCAGACTATCATGGTACTCCTGAATTATCTCCCTCCTCAGCTCTTCTGGAGGTAGTTGTACTTGCCCGTAACAGAGCGTGATGGTGACGTCGCTGTCGGGGAATGCCTTATGCAGCAATTCGCGCAGTGTGTTAGGAGGTAAAGCGTTCGGTTCGTCACCTACACATGACATGCGCAAGGTCTTGGTGTTTGTTTCTAACAAGGCCAGATGCAAGTTATCCAATCCTGTGCGTATATCCTCTGCCGTAATGCGGTCGAAATGATATATTTTGCATACTATGCTGAAAATCCGATATTTCCCTCTTTTACTGATCAAGACTTGCCCTTTCTGGGGGCTCCGATCTCTGAAGTCCTCCAGATCTATAATGCCTAGGTCTATCATTAGCTTCCCTATACGTGTTGTTAGTTCACAGTCAGCTGAGATGAAATGAGCGTAATTATCTTTTTCGAAAGTCAGGCATTCGCGACTGCTTCTGATGTTTATCATCGGGATCGTTTTTTCCCAGTCCTTTCCTGAGGGCCAGTCTATGTCGATCCCTAAATCTATGGTGGTATCATGTCGGTGACCTCGGTGTGTTGGCACGCCTTCCTGGCGCGGTTCCGCTTTATTGTTACTCGAGCTTATCTTATCTGGGAACACCTGTTCGTATCGCTGCTCAGCTGTGTCTTTGGCTCAAACCTGGGGTGTCGATCGTGCCTGTGGTGCAAAGTTCGGAAGTGGTGTCGGTAGGTAAGACTTATACGAACACGTCTTGTTTTCCGGTTTGCTCCCATTTCCTTCATCTTCCGAGCTCTCGTCGGAGACTATTACCATTTTTGTCAAACTTTCCCTAATCTTACGAAGACTTTGTTCTGCGTCGTTGATTTGTTCCCTTTGCTCTACGCAGAAATCGTCGAAGTCTTGGAGGATGTCGTTGGTAGATTCCTTTCTCCTTTTTGGTGCTCGTGGGGGCGTCCGATTGACTTGCGCTTGTTTCCAAACCTTATGTAGCGTTTGAATCTCAGAATTTATCTTCTAGGCCAATTCGTCGGCGTCTTCTCCCGTATGGAAGAAGTTGCCAGTTCCTGGAGGTGCATTTCTTAGTGGTGGCGACGCATCCTCGTTTTGTTTCCGGTATTCTTCCATTTCTGTTTCAAGTACCCTGGGTAACATCGAACTTCTCCTCTTGTGGATCGGAGGCTGGTTTAGTTGTTTCGATGATTCGCCAATGATTGGTGGTTCTTTCTCTCGGGACTCCTCCAAATCAGTGTCTTCGTCACCCGACTCAATGTCTTTGGAGTTTGATGATAGTTCTATTATTTTTTTCTGTGGTTTAGGTTTTCGTGGTTCCGTTTCCCTTGCAGTTGTTTTTGGTGGTTGCCAAACCGAGAAGTTTTCCTCCGTATTTAAAATAGGGGGAGCACTGCTTGGACCTGCATCAAGAGCTCTCTTGCTTCTACTTCGTGTGTTAATACCTTCTGTCAGGCTGGGTAACATGCTCTTTCTTCGCTGGTATATCGGTGGGCGATACTCTTGGTCGGAACTAGTAATGTCGTAGTCTTCCGAGGAAGATTCGTCTTCACTGCTGTGTTCGGGTATCGTTTCGACTGATGGCGACACGGAAGATCGCAGAATTTTGGGTCTTCCTCTACCTCGTTTGAGACGTGAGTAGATACACACCACTCCTGGCCGTCACAACAAACCCCCACCACTATACTAATGAGTCATAGGGTGCACCGCGCTCCGGTCCCCCGTACTACACTATGGCGCCACCCCCTCGTCTATGTGACCAGCTCTCCCCTCCCCCTGCGACACTGTGGTGGATCCAACACCACGCAGCCCTGGCCCTAAGGCCCGAAACCCCCAGCAGCAGCGTTGCATCGCCCCCAGGAGGGCGTATCACGGTCGGTAATTATGCAGTGACCACCGGTCGGTAATTTTTTAATTATCCTAAAGAGGTAAGTGTACCACGATGAAGTAGAACACAGTGTTTTTGTAAGAAACGCTATATATATTATAAAGCTGTCTGGTGTGATACATTTTCGATGATTAGCCTGAGCCCTGTATAGAGGAATATGCTTAATGTTTGATGCGTCTCGCCCTTTGTTCTGCTGTCGAATCTGCAAGTAAGAAGAGATGCGCACCGAATCCACTGCTTCTTTCACTGTTTTAACCCGCGTTGCCTCAGGGTTCATGTGTGTAACCAAACGAGTGGTGCATCTGCCGCTAATCGGGATTATGCCGCATACCGGAGGGTCATGGGATTCCAATAGCGTCGTATTCACATGGACTGATCTTCGATGCCTAGCGCAGCGCATCCTCTCATGTAGAAGTGCGCTCGCTTATGTGATGCGAGTGTTCGCAATGTTGAGCGCTGTGAGGTCAACTCAGGCAGCAGCTTATGTGTTCTTGCTGGCAGCCCTACGCTGCAGCTCTCGTGATCAGTGGTTGAAGCACAGTTGACTCAACGAGTGCAACTGTCCGGCGAGTTGACTTCCGAGATGGAAGAACTCACGCGGTTGCTCCGCCGTATCTGATTTTACCGAACGTACTACAACCATCGCATGCACGGGAGCTCCGATAGAAGGGTATACCGGACATTGAAATTATTGACTGTATGTTTATTGACTGTGGTACTTACACGTTATTCACAATAGTCCACAATTATTCGAACTGTTTTCACCTTCACTGTTGATCACTATCTGTCCCTGAAATCAACTACCTTCCACGATCTCGCCCTGTTCCCCCCTCGGCACCTTCGGCACTGGAAAGGGGACCCGGCTTGACCGTTTGTAAAGCCCGAACAATGTTTTATTTCCTACCGCCCGTTACCATTATTGACAAGATATAGGGAGATGGAGGTGAAGGAAACAAAAAAAAAAGAAAAATAGGTATTTTTAAATATATGTCGTATATTGTAAGAAACAGTAGCTGTATAATTTTATTAAGAGAATAACCCCTTAAGCATGACCATTCTGGGCAGCCGTGGTGCTTCGCACGAAGGAGAGGTACTCATGGTTATACATGCAATATTTTGGAGAGTAGTACCCGTACAGGCACCCGTACACAATATTTTAGTTACATGCGCTATGGAGAGTAGCTCCACCAATAACTGATAAAGACCCGGCGACCACAGGCCTTTCTTTTCCAAAACCAGCCGAAGGTCGTCCAATATATGTTGTCCCTGGGGGCGTCATCCCCGCGGCGATCGAGCTCCGCAATCAGCCTGTCTTTGCAACTGTTAGCGCTGTGGGTGATCTCGCGTAGTCTGTTTATTTGGACGGTCACGCAGCGCGGAGATCCCCTTTGGAGATTGAGGTACGACACCCTCTTCATTACGACCACGGGTGTGTACGCTCTAGCTCTTTTAATGCCCGAGTCGTCGTTACTCGTAGATATCAGCACTGATGGTTTGAAAATAATGGCCCGCTCGCCATATGAGTACGTGAAGATTATTTCGTGAGCGGGCGTGGAAATAGGTGTGTTAAAATCCTCAGGTACCTCCTTGATGTTGTCCTCGGCGACGGAGAACCTGTCGATGACGGGGAAGTGTTCGGCGACGATGCCCCACTCGCTAGGTTCAAACTCCACACCAGAATAATCTTGATTAACGAGGCGTATTACAGGATACAATCTTCCCGATCGATTTAAAGAGAAGCCAGTAATTATTTGTTTCGAAAACGAGCGGTTTAACCCGTACACAGTGGACAGTAGTACTTACTTCTTGTACATGATGATTATAGGAAGCGCTAGTATACGATCAGTGCGGGTGTCTGAGCAGTACTGCCTAAGGCGGTATCTAAAAAACGCATCATCGGAATATCATTGAACATATACCCCCACCACCGCAGCTTCCGCCACACACTGCTGTAGGCGTGGTTGGCGGCATTCAATCACCTCGAGAAATTACGCGAAAGCTGCGTCACCCTATGGTGTTTGAGGGCTATGCGGGCCTACGAGACAGCGCTACACACTCTGGAGAAACGCTGCAGTCTGACAGAGTTTATAGGGTGCGTTACCCTGGCGACACGGGATGGCCCACCACACCTGAAATATAAGGAATGCCGAACGAGCGTGGTCAGCATGCCCAGCGGCCTTTACCTGGAAGCACTGGACGACACGTGGGATGTCTATACAAGCTACGATGTGTACGATGAGGAGGGAGAGCACGCGGAGGAATCGAACAATTTGGGGTACTATGCAATGGACACGCGAACAGCATCCCGACGCAACATTCGACACGTACGGTGTATGGCAATTTTTCGCGATGAGAGCTGCGAGACACTGTTGCAAGATGGTCGCGTCGGAAAGGATATCGCCGTGCAACTACTGCAAACGGATTGTAAAATAGAGTAATATGATACGCGTCTCTGACCCTTACATCACGATGGAGAGAGATGGTGATGCAGGCTGGAACGGTGTGCGTCAGCAGATTGCTGCAACTACCGATGCAACACCTCTATACTGTTTTACACGTATTATGGATACACGGTATTTCGGGATCAGTGAAC
>NW_014333387.1:25660-31182 GCF_000341935.2 Cephus cinctus
CGCTGAATCAGCTGTTTTGGTATATATATATTTGTCTGTTTGTTACGATTGAAACGGTTTACCCGATTTTACCCGATTTTCGACGGATAACGCTGCCATAAGAGAATCGTAATTTTTTTCCGCTGAATCAGCTGTTTTGCATGGTCACGTTTTAAGACATAGTCCACTGGTTTGAAATTAATATCGCAACGACTGTAAGACAGCCGCGGGCTAGATGTACCCTGCTTTAGTTCGTATCACGACGTCCCGGTAGACAGACTGATCACCCATAGCAATCAGCAGTTTAAAAAAAATGTCATCTGTAACGAATATTCGCGAATGTATTGACGATTTTAACGCCTAGAACCGATTATAACGCCTATAAACGCGAAATTATTCTTGCCTGTGTGGTGCACAGAATTAAGATATTTTGGTTTACGCACGTTAACGCTTAGATTAAAAACTGTATTTTCCCATTGTACTCTACGCGTGCTAACCAGGGGTCACGAGAGAGGGTATTCCAGAAACGATCCGTACATACTCTCGTTAGCCGTAGCGTGTATTAACAAACGGGGAGTGCGCGATAACCGTATCACCAGGGCTATTATAGCCGATCATGCGTTCCACGAAGGTATGTATTTTCTACTTATCGGTAATATTGCTTAAATAAACTACTTTTTAAAACTATATAAATTTTACAAGAATTGATGCGATTTCACAACGACGACGCACCCGAGGAGGAGGAGGAGGAGGAGGATGGGTTGCTTTTAGGGTGCCTCAATCTTGTAGAGGAGGTTTACCCGGAGCCAAGCACCAGAACATCGATGATGATGCAGCACGCTAACGGTAAAGCATATACTTTTTAAAAAAAAGTTTACGGATAATATAATAATATACGTTTTTATTTAAAAAAAAAGTGCCAGGACCATCGACAACGCTGAACACATGAACAGTTGAAGAAGAAGAAGAAGAAGAAGAAATGCATTACGGTACATTACGGTGCATTACGGGTATGTGTCATACAGCGTCGGAAAAAAATTTGTTGTGCTATTCATAAATTTGTACAGATGCATTCATGGCTATAACGTCGGACGCCAGCGAAGACGACGACGACCAAGATGATGTCGACAATCGCTCCACCTTTTCCAACGATTCTAACAACCACGACCCAGGTAATAATGATAAATTACAGAACTCGCTAAAAATTTATTCGTGTGAAAATAAAAAAAGTGAAAAAAATTGTAGATTCGCTCGCGGCTGATATACACAACGACATCTAAGAGCCTATTGTACAGGGTGCTCTGCTACCGCCGCGGGAGCAGGGCAATGCGGAAGAACCAATACTAGGGATTTTCAGGAACGGTGTGTACATAGCGGCAGATGCCGATGAGGCTGCTGAAGTATTAGCAGAGCTCAATGGTGAAGAAGGTAACGTATAAAGTTGTGTTCCTTAGCGGTTAACGCCTCTTTTGTCGAAATTGCTAACTTTAAAAAAAATGTAGGGAATTATGAAAGCCAGTTAGACGCGCTATTCTCATACATACAGTGTTTAATCCTCGTGAGGAATGAGCAGTCAGTATACGGTTAACACTATTTTTTTGTTTAACAAGTAAAAATAAAAAACTTTTTTTTATAAACGTTAGGGACGACGGGGTATGTCGGCAGATCGGCGGTGGACCCCTTCTTCGAGCACAGAGCGACGCCGATGACGACGACGGAGATACCAATAACGACGTGCTACCGCCGGGATATAGATTTACAGTACAATCCGAAACGACGCGGCGTATAAATAAGTTTCGTTTAGACGGGTGTGAAATAACAATGGCTATCCGGAGGCCGCCCGAAGATCCTGATACAAATACGGTATCATGGTTACAAGGGGCAGTCAGAGATATACACGCGTACCTCACAAGCTCGTGTACTGCGCGGGACTATTATAGGTCTAACGATCAAATCCGACAGTTTTGCGTGCGGGGCAGCGTGGGTGTCATATAGGCCGGCTCAAGAACTTCTCGAAAACGATGTATGGGGTGTGATATCGTCCGTTGCACAGAGCGCCCAGGCATTCCAAATGGATAGGTCTTTTGTCATCGAGTCGTGTATAGTCGAAGTACCGTGGGGTACAGGACGCGTGCGATGAGCACGCGAATTTGTAAAAAAAAAACTCTATACTGACCATAGTAAACAACGATAATCTCTGTCTACCTAGATCGCCCGCTGTGGCGATGGTACACAGTGAATGCGGGGAGGTGCGCTCTGGGGAGATGTGTGAGCGATGGAACGCTGTACGGCGTCAGCGGGCTAAATTACAAAAACAATTTGCTCTCGAGCTTGTGACAAACGCGTGTGTAGACATACCACCGGACGGTTGCGGTATTCCAGAAATTGATAAATTTCAAAGTTACCTGGCCCCGGAGGGTATAGCAATCGTTGTTTACGATTTTGACAGCATAGGCAGCGGTGAGAAACCGCTGTACGACGGTTCGCAAGTAGTCGATAGTGTGTATGGTTCAGAGAAACCACGGCAAACGCTCCGCATCCAGTATTATAATAATTCGCAGCATTATCAGCCTATTTTAAATATGCGTGATGCGGTCGGTAGTCGTGGTTTTTGCATGCCGTGTAACAGATCTTACACGCACAAGGCAGAGCGTAAGTGCTCCGACGAATGCGCTAGATTTTTCGGAAAACCGCCCTGCGATTCAGCTCTCCTCACATTATACAAATGCATATACAACCCTGAACAATAATACTGATAATAAACGTATTTATTTGAAAAACAAAAAAAATCTCTTTTATCGCTCTATTCCCGACGGCTCTACCATCCCGTCCGCGTGATTTTTTTTTCAGCGGCGCTTCGGACATGCTATCACTGCACGCTGGCTAGCGATATGGTTGACGCACATACATGCAAGCAGTTACCTCACAGGTGCACGATGAGCTCACCCGGCCGAGGGGCTAGCAGCGTCACCGATAAGAGTTAGCACGTGCGCGTGACGTAGGAGCCTCACGCGTGTCGCGCGTCCGCCGCGGCCCGGCCCCCAGCCATAGCGGAGGGTTTATGTAAAGTCTGGTACTCTTTACTCGTATATTCGTAAAGAGCACCGCCAAATAGCCTCATTTAGCATAATGGACACGCGGTGGAAGCACCAGCGGACGTCGATGGTCTGCGGGCCAACGGGGTGCGGAAAGACGTTTTTCGTAAAGAAATTCCTACGATTCATCGAGAACATGAGTGACGTGCGCTTCGCGCGCGTTCTCTTTTACTATGCAGAGTGGCAGGAGGGGTACAGAGAATACGGGAGCGCTATAGAGTCTCACGAGGGCCTACCGCAGAACACCGATTATGGCAACGATCCACGCACGAAACTCGTCATCATCGACGATCTCATGAGGGAATCGTCCAATAACACGGTGGTCGACCTTTTTACCAAAAGCAGCCATCATAAGAACATCAGCGTTATCTTCTTTACGCAGAATCTCTTTCATCAGGGACCCGGGCAGCGCGATATCTCGCTAAACGCCAACTACATCGTTGTATTTAAAATTCCGCGCGACAGAGCGCAGATACAGCATCTGGCCAGACAGGTGTTTCCTGAAAATCCGCGCGTCGTAAAGGAGGTCCACCGCGATGCCACGACCCAACCGCACGGCTATCTACTACTCGATTTGAAGCAGTCGACCCCCGATAACTGTCGCTTTCGCACGTGCATATTTCCTTCGGACCCGTTCCACTACGTGTACGTACCGCGAAAAGGTATAAAGGGCGGGTACACCGATCGAGACGTACCAGTCATTCGGTTGTAATGGTATGCACCGCACGCTGCTCTATAGGGCGTAAACACGCCACAGTGTTAAAGGCTATTTGCCATCTGGATAGCAAACAGCGTAGCGCTTTGTTACGAGCGGCCGACTCATGGCTCGTCAACTCTATATGCGAATGTGTTCTGAATATTTTTCACGGTAACGTGCTTCTCAAGCCGACGCAGGAATGTCGCTTACGAAAACACGCGCCGCTGTTGAGACGGTTATCCAGACCGGGTTCAGCCGTCAAAACTAGAAAACGTCTTATCGTTCAGAGCGGTGGTTTTTTACCTGTTCTGCTAGCACCCATACTGGGCACCGTCATATCGAAACTCATAGGGGGAACTGGATAGGGGTATACGCCACGAAGAGAGAGAGATAGAGATGGAGCACGCCAAAAAAATGGTTCTCATCCCTCAGGAGAGCGTGGAGCAGCAACACTACCGTGCGGTCCTTCATACGTCCCACCACCACCACCAGCAGCAGCAGCAGCAGCAGGGTATCGACACCGTAAACACCGTGCAGACCCCAAGGACCCCCTTAAGCAGATTAGACGCATCCATGAAGGAGAACCTACACTCACCGAATTTCATCGACGAGCGCGAAAAGTGGAAGATGTACAATTACGTGCTGCAGCGTTATATACACATTACCGAGGATCTGCGGAATAATGCCGACGAGGATAGGCGAGGCGATAACGATGACAAGAAAAAAAATAACAATTTTGCGGAGGATAATGTCAGGAGCTTGACCGACGGGGCGGGGGGACCCATTGGCGCGCAGACCCAATTGGACACAAATAACTTTTTACTGCAAATTCTGTCCACTTCTAAATAGATGGAATAGAATTAGGTAGGAACGATGTCTTATTATAGTATATCGTATGTGGTTCAACATTAGTTTACGCTAGGTCTAGTTACGTAAGGTTAGAATAGCGTGGAATGTTGAAATTTCGGAGACTGGGTAGGTTAGTGAATAAGTATATCGTCGGCGAGCGAGCGAAGCGAGCGAGTCCAACTGAAGAGAGCATTAAATCCTTGAAAAGGCTCCGTCAAATAAAGATAACTTACAATATAGTTGAATTAATGATGAAATATCGCTCAAGAGGCAGAAATTCGCATTTGTGTCCAATTGGGTTTGTGCGCAACTGGGCATCACCCTTGACCGACGATGGCGACGACGACATCATCGCCAGCGTACCCCAGAAGTACAGAATTAAGGCTAAGCAATTACTAGGAAACGCTGGTTCACCACGCATTTCGTGAAGTAAACAAGGCGTTACGCGTATCGGTGGAGCCGTCGTGCAGAACGCCAACATCGTGGATATAATCAACGACGCTATGCGTGAGAGGAAAACAGCGAAACCGGCGGGGAGTCGGCAATTTGCGCGGTTCCTCCGTACTGCTGGTATACCGCGCGAATTCATCGGTAGTCAGCGTCTATGGAGGGAGGGGAGCAACACGACGTCTCTCGGTAATCAGACACCGCGCCGTGTAACAATCGTGCCGCGCCCTATCAAGCCGACTCAGAGCTCGTCTACAGAGGAGGAATTTGGCGAGGCGTTTCAGGAAGTGTTTAGAGACTCCGGGGAAGAAGAGCTCGTGGGGAAAAAATATACGCGGTCCGTGTCGGCCAGTACAGCCAGCTGTTGTGAGCCCAAATACTGGGTTCACGGATTTGACTGCCGGATAGGGTTTTCGGGAGTCAGGTATTTAGGGATTCGTTGCCTGAGTAAAAAG
>NW_014333388.1:0-10584 GCF_000341935.2 Cephus cinctus
GACGAACTTGCGCGCACACAATTTTGGGCAACTTCCAGTATTTCTAAATCTACTTGGCCAGAATTTCCGATTTCTAAGTGTTAATATTTCATTGATTTCATTAATTATTTTAATGTTCCGAACACCTAATTTATTTACGATTTAGTGGAAAAAGTGGAAAAAGCAGGAAATATAAGGGAGTGAAATGGGCCCCTCCCCGCCCATTTCCGTGAGGTCCTACCTCTCCACGAGGGAGCAACGACCCCTCCGTGGCCCCATAGGGGACCGTATTTTTTTTTATTGTCGCGCACAGGACTAGGAGGGAAAAACCTCAAGTAAATCAAGATCCAATAATATTTAGTAAACATTGAGGTGCTACATCCGTGTTATGTTGGTATTGCACTTTCTTAAAAATGTCTTAAAAATATTTCAACAATAGGCTTTTTCAATAGTTCTTGAGAAGTTCTATATTTTCCGGTCTCGTTCTAAGGGTTGCTTTGGGAACCAGCGGTGGGTAGCGTAGAACCTCTGCCCGCCAAGCTATACGTTCTTGTTCACGTTTAGCTCGGCTACGACGGGATTCGCTTTGTCGACGGAGGCAATGATCACATAATCCTACTTTCCAGATTCGCCGCTACGATTTAGCGCCATGATTTTGGTATCGCCTAAAACCGTAGCGTTGTGCATCTCCCTACTCATCACTATTATTTTAGAAGAACCCAAACCTTTACGGTCCAGCAGCCAGTAACAATTCCAAAGGATAAAAATGAATAAGAAGGAAGTGACAGTAGTCCCTGAAGATAGAGAAGATTCACGGTAAAGTAAATCACGGAAGATAATTTCAAATCACAGTTTCCAATAACCATACAATCGATTTATCCCAATATTATATATTTACAGAAAAATAGTAATGACCCGTGCTGAAAATGTGGTACTGAGTATGCTACATCAAATAGCCCAAGGAAGATGTCCTGAAGTGATCTATCCCACAGGAGTTACCGAGACGTTGGACCAGTCTGAACGTTGCAAAGAAAAAGCGACACAGTCACAGGAAATTGATGAATTCAGGGATACGATGACAAACGACAGCAAAATGACTAGGGTAGATTTTACCTGTAAACGAAGCAGGAATAAATTAACGCTGATGACTACTGTGCTGTCACACGCTCATCGATTATCAATAAACGGTGACGTCATTACTCGTAGATCACTTTATTACGATCTACAGTCCGAATCTACTCAAGGTCTGGCACCGGAACAGAGACACGTTGACAATTCGGTGAACCACGTGGCCAGTTTGTTAGGGTGCGCACCCTGGGACTTGGGTCAATGTTTATTGATATTTAATTAGCCAGAGATAAAATCCGAAATAGCTTTATAACATTCCTAACGTCTTCCTCGTTTGTAGGTTTTATTGCTACTGGCAAGGGATTGGTTGCTGGTGACCTAACGCTTGGAATTGGATCCGAGGAATCTGTGGATTGCAACGTGAGAGGTGGTGTTGTTGTACCACAGATTTTTTCAAATTTGACAAAACTCCAGACAAGCTCGGACTTTGTATTAATCATCGAAAAGGATTCTGTTTTTCAAAAACTCATTGAGCAAGACTGTCCACGTTCTCTGAATTGTATCCTGATAACCGGTAAAGGTTATCCAGACGTATCTACAAGGATGCTAGTGAGAATACTTTGGGAAAAATTGAACCTACCTGTATATTGTTTGGTCGATGCTGATCCATACGGGATTGAGATCATGCTCGTTTATCGGTTAGTCATTTACTTAAGTAAGAATTCACTACCTCCAACCTAGATACTATAATTACTTTTTTGCCATTACAACTGAACTTGTTACTGAAACTGTTTCTAGATTTGGTTCTACCACTTTGGCCAAGGAACATAAATTACTGGTTTGCCCTGGTGTTCGTTGGTTGGGTATTCATCCCTCAGAGTTGGTTGCACTGGGAGTGAAAGCGACTCCCCTCACCAATGCAGACCGTTCGAAATTGGCATCACTGGAGGAACGACCTCACGTTAAAGACTTCCTGTCTCGTGAGCTGGACGCCATGAAGAGAGGAAAAGCTGAAATTGAAAGTGTAGCCAGTTTTTCGTTACAATTTCTGAGCAGTGCTTACATCCCTTCAAAAATAAAGGCAGGACAGTATCTATAAATCTATAATTAACTAAACTCGTATAAATCAATATCATTTATTAATCTAAAAATTTTCCACGCAGTTGCCTGTTTCTCTTCACCTTTTATTATCTCACAATTATTCCTCTACTTGATCAGACTTCACCCCCGTAGTGCTATCATCCAGTGTTATCAGTTCTGGTATTTTGCGATAATACCCAAGAAATATAACACTCGTACCCGATGATTCTCTGTGCAGCTTCATCTTGTTTTTGTTAACCGGAAATTCTAAACTCGTACAAGTCTTGGATCGCGTTGCGTAAGGATGATCGTAACGACTTGTCGCAGTTCAATATAATAAAATTCCAATTAACCATTAATCAATATTCGAATCTTCATTAAAATTGTACTTACCGTTTTTTCATAATTCCATAATTGTAACCTGATAATCTTTTCACACCTTGTTGCAGTGCACTAGTCGTATACATCCCATTACCTTTTCTTCCCGACCGTAGTGCCACCATGACTTTAATAAATATAAATCAATAAAAATATTGTACACCGAATTTGTTCTCAATGAATTTTTCCGAAATTATCGAGTAACTGAACTGACGAGTAACAAGTCAGTACTATTCATATCAGTTCAATTGGCTGCTATCCATAGCCCAAAAATTCTAATTGGCATTTCAAAATTTATCCAGTTGTCAAATTTCGATTTCACCTGAACGTGGCGGCAAGAAAAACAATAAATAACGTAATTGATCAGTCATCCGTTATTTCAGTCAATGACGAGTTTTGAGAATAAATAAATAAATTATTCTTTTGGTTTTTTTTTTTTTCAGGTAATGTAACAGTTTATTGAAAACACGTTGTCCGCCCGATGCACGGGCTGAGCCTCGCTGATATTAAAAAACGCAGAGTCTTAATAACATGATTATCTTGTGGGTGTTACATGGAAGATAACTAGTGCCGTCCACAAAATCGGCAAGGTGCCTTATATTATATATATATATGTCTACATATAATATATACCTACGTATATATTACATATCCATATGTAATATGTAATATGTACATATCCATATGTAATATATATATATATAACATAACTGCGCGATCCTTTAAAGATGGCGATATATCAATTCCCCGTATAACGTCTCCAGATGAGAAACGGACAATTATCTGGAGGTCAACAAGACAGGAGGATTAATAAATTTCCCGAAGGAGGGAAGGAGAAAAAATTTCATCTTTTCTCTCGTATTCTTCTCTCTTTTTTTTTTCTTTCTTTCTTTCTTTTCTTTTCACCTACATTCAACAACGTACGATCGCGTAACTAATTGACCAGGAGTCCCTTTTGATGACGTCAAAACGAATAAGGATCACAAATATCTTTCGAGTGCATTGTATATAGGTTTTTACCGATTTCGTGGACACATCGAATTCCTTTTACTTTATTAATTTTTTTTTCCTTTCATTCCCTCTCGCTCTCTCTCTCTCTCTCTCTCTCTATCTCACTGATTATTCTTTCACACTGTCTATCGCTCGCTTAACGTTGAATTTCCATGAATTTTTATGAATTGGGTATCAACAGGGTAAGAGGGGGGTTTTTATGGGATGTTGAAGGGGGTTCTTTAACACTAGCGACGATATACGTTACCAAAAGCTATTATTTATCCCTATGCGCTGCTACCAAAGATTTTTCTTGTAATAATTCAATTTTATCATTAGCTTTTTTTTCTAGTTTCTCTCCTCTACCCTTTGACTCGATAAGAATTTTCATTTTCTCCTTGTCGTTCTTTTATCTTCTTCGCCTCGGTTCTTCAATCTTTATCCAATATCTACACTCACGTTTAGTTATTCAATTAGTGGCGTTAATTATATTTAATAATTGATTGTAGTTCTTACTTCTTTACTCTCGTGGGCTTTGTAGTTCCGTTCCCCGCCACCCACGGTAATTTCGTCTCTCCGATCGAGGATCATTTCGCTTGTCAAATTTAATTTATTAACGAATTTGCATTTCGAATCGATGCAAGATCGTGCTTAACCTCTTGTATTTTATTCCTCTAAATCGTTTTTTGTTTCCTTATCTAAAATTTTTTCTGCTCTCTCTCTCTCTCTCTCTCTCTCTCTCTCTCACACACACACTCACTCTCACTATCTATCTCCAGTCACTAACGAATCTTCACAATATTTAATAGTTTATTTATTTTTTCAGATCGTCCTCGCGTTTCTGCAAACCTATCTTTATTATTCCCTCAAACGCATCCTTGAATCTTTGATGCTCTGAAGTTTCCTCGACTATTGCGTAATATCCTCTCTCTCTCTCTCTCTCTCTCTCTCTCTCTCTCTCTCTTTCTTTCTCTTCCTCTATTTACTTTTTAATTCCACACGCAAACTTTATTCAATATTGCAACTGTTGAATGCGCATGCGCCCACTCTAGGCTGAGTTCATTAATTAACGTTCAACCAATATCATGTGTCGTAGTTGTAATTATATTATTGACCGTTCATCGTGAAGCGTTGAGAAAAATGTTCAGAGTCGTTTATTACATAAATTCGGTATTCTATTATAGGGATAACCGATGTGATCGCATAACAGACTAATTGATTGATCAGATTGAGAATGCAATTATCGTCGCAGAAGCATCAGTGCCAGTTGATTAAGCGTCCCTGTAGGTGGCGACACTTGCCGACGCCTGGATATTTTAAATACTGGAACAACGATCTCAGTTTTTCATTATCTCTCTTTCTCTCACTCTTTTTATTCCCTTATATGTGTATATATATATATATCTATCTCTCTCTCAATCTCGCCACGGTTTCACACAAAGCGCTCAACAGTAATTATTTTATTTATTAATTTCCTTCAATTTACTTTTCTTCATCCTCTCTTTTTTTTCATTTATTGTTTGATTAGTTGCACTAGCCTTGATTGTCGGCATATAAGGGCTGCTGGCACAGCGTGGCGTGTACACCTCTATTTTTTGTTCTCTTTTCTTCATCGAGTCCATTGTCCACGCTAAACGCTCGAATTCTTTATTTTAATTCAAAGACAAACGCGCCGTTGTATGCAGTGACCGCGCCCTCGCCGGAAATTCATCCCTCAACTTTCACTTCTTATTATTCCTTATGTAATTATCTCTATCTCTCTGTCTCACTATCCTCATCCAGACTTTTTTTTTTTCACAAGCGTGGCAACATTCGCAACAGAAACATTTCTCTCTGAGACATTCACGTTTGAGTTACAGCTAAGCGAGGCCGCCATTATTAAATTCCTATCTATTTATACTAGCCGAACTCTCGGTGCTGCCATTTCACTCGTATGCTTATATCCATTCAGCAAAGCCATCGACCACCTGACCATGTCATTTTCGTTAGTCAAACGAAACGCGAATTATTATTAATAATCTTTTTCATGCTTCCCCTCCACGTGAAAAATTCATCACATCCGGCGAAAAGGCGGTCAGTGACGTCGCATTTTACCATAATGATTAGAATGAGTTATTATTTACAAATATTTGGAGGTGGGGCGGGAGGGGGTGGAAGAGGGAATTTAGGATGGGTTCATGAGGCTCCTTAAAGGAGGGGGACATTCTCTCTCTTTCTCTATCGCTCATCACCTTTCTCACCCTATATATATAATATATATAACATTATTATACATAGACTAGGCAGCGAGCTGTACAACATAAATTTAACGAGTTTTTTTTTTTTTTTGGTGAGCAGGCATTTATCATAAGGTAATCGCGGGGAGCAAGGGGCGAATAGGGGGTGACACGGTAATCAGATTATGGAAAGACGTGATAACATGAAACATGAGAGTTATTCTTTGGAGTATTTAGTGCCTTATTATCAGACTCCTACGTGCGATCAATCGTGAACGTTATTAAGACAGGTATCTCAAGATGTCACGTTTCGCCAGAGAGATCCAGTGGTGACTTGGATCGTACTACAGTGATATTAGGTATTAGGAAAGAATTATAGTGACGCATAAGGCAGATATACACAACGCTATAACAATATTAGTCATACAAACATGATGGAACTTTTCATAAGATTCTTCTTAATCATTTTCCTCACTATCAATAAGAATTATTTGCCATATCTAACGGTGGAAACGCGAGGGGAGTAAAAGGGGACCGGTGTTCGTATCAATCAATCCATCACTAAGTACACTGGTATTAGCGCTCTCTCACTTTCTCCGCATTCTGCCTGTCTGATACTCTCTCTTTCATTTTTTTTTAGATTTTCGTACGTACACACACATACAGTCTCATGCACTCTTGTTAATTTTTTTTAGGCTTCCAGACTTTAGGCTCGAGGCTTTCACGAGCTTCTCGCTCAATATTTATGCCTAACTTAGCGAGGGTTCGTAAAACTCACGAGGGGTAGAGGGGTGGTGGCTATTCGGGGAGGAGGAGTTTTCGTATTTCTTTTCCAGAAAGTGAGTTTCTTTTCTTATCGTCCATCCACTATGGTACCTACGTTCGGACGACGTGCTTTTGGGAGCTCGGCCGATCTCTCCCGTGGCCTTCCTAAGGTCAGCAAGTAGATGTGGTATCGGTAACGAGGGATAAATCGATTTGAGGCACTAGGAGGCGTCCAGGGCGAGGCACTCGGCGAGGAAGTCCTCCATGGAACGATAGGCGTGCTCGAGCACTCCTGATAGGGCGTGATCTTCGTCCGCATAGCTCTGAGAGGAATGATGGACATGAATTTGGTTAATTGGTTCTGCAGGACTAGGTTGTGATCAGAGTTGATCGTCCTGATGAACGTGACTTGGATGTACGATAGGGTTTAGTATACTTATTGACGCTCACCTGGTATCTGAAGATGACACCCGCTTCCGCTAGAGACTTGGCGAAAGCTATGCCATGCGTGTAAGGCGCTGTGAGGTCTGCTAGACCATGAAGAAGGTAGAGGCTGTGACTCGGTACTAATCGCGCCCTTTGCGTCAGGTCAGCTTCCACGTAACCCTTGTAATTCTCTGTCGGAGCACCAAGAACTCGTTCCGTGAAGGCAGAGTCTGATGAAAGGATAAAATTGAATAAGGCGATCAAATGTGGTTTATTAGTTTTTCTATGTACTCACTGTAGTATAACCAGTCTGCAATGGGGTTTACGGCCACGCCGCACTTGAAGACATTTTGTTGACTCCCGAGGACCATGGCTGTTACGTAGCCACCGTATCCCCAGCCCCAGACTCCTACCCTGGATTCGTCCAGGTATTTGAGCGTGTCCAGAAGATGCCTCAGGACGGTCAACTGATCCTGAACCTCGACGCCTCCGATTCTTCGGAACAGAGCACGTTTACCCTGACCCCGGGCTCCGCGCACATCCAGTCTCACGTAGACGACGTCATTGTGACTGGACATGTAGGTCCCCCAGTCTATTCTGAACTTGTCAGTGACCGCCTCGCTTCCTGGCCGACCGTTCACCTCAACCAGAACGGGAAACGCTGCGTCCCTGAGCTCCTCTCGCCAGGATGGAGGCAACAGAAGTTGTACGTGTGCTCTCCAACCCTGGGGCAACGATAACTGGAATAGTGATCGATTTAGCAGATCCTTATTCAGCCATGTTTATGTTTTTAATCGTACGGGTTAAACCAACCTCGAAGCTTCTTCTAGTTGGAAGTGCCAACTGTGAGAGTCTATCCGCCCTCTGTATCCTGGTGTCATAGAGAAGCCTAACCATTTTATGGGTGGTCATTGAATGAACGCCGGCTAATGGAAGTCCAGGACCTTCACAGTGAAGTACATAATAACCCTGACCACCGTTAACCGAGGGAGGACTAACGGAGGCGCTAAAGTGCGTGCAATTAGTGTAGTAAAACCTAAAACATTAATCGGACCACATGCGTTATTTGTTTGTCTGTTCAATATAAATTTGCTTCCAAGCCTAGCGATTTACCGACTACTCCAGAGAACCTCCCCCAGGTCGCACGTGACACAGAGGGGTTCCAGCCTTCGAGGATCGTCCGTGGTTGGATCACGCACCATGTATAGGTGCCTCTGTCCAGGTCGTTTTTCCCTGGTGGCTAAGTAGTAAACTGAATGGGCCTGAGTGTCCCAAGCAAGGATCTCACTCACCTGCGAAAATTTGACGACCACTTTAACGACTGATCTTACAAAATATTATTTTTTTTTAACAATAAAAATCATAAAGGTCACATTGCCTCACCTCGTAGCGCCCATGCGAAAGTACAGCTATCCTTTGCTGAGTAAGCGTCACGTGCTTAATATGAGTAAAGTGCTCCTGACCACCTTCCTGTACAGCCGCCAGGAGCAGGAAGCTGTCACCGTCTGGCGCGAAAACCGGATGTGGCTGAGCATCAAGCCACTGTCCTTCCGGCGCCCTTTCCGAGTGCGTCTCCTCGCACTCCCAGGTCGGCGTACGGCAGCCTGAGACTATTGAAAGATTCTGAGACCTCGTCATCCAGACTACGGCTATCTGAGTAGAATCATCGCCTACCCAACCGGCAGAGATCAGATAGTATTCTCTGAAAGTGACGTAACGACTGTCAGTGCTGTCTTTAAAGAAAATCATCTGAACATGTGGTAATTATTTATCACCGATACAATATCATAAGTCACTGATTCGATACTTACTGTCCATCCAGAGCAGGCGGTGGCTTTAATTTCACCTTAGCCACAGTGGCATTTGTCGTATTGGCAGCACTGCTGTTGCTCAGATCAAACATCCACAATTCCACTTCAGGATTGGATGAACCTGGCGTCGGATACCTGACCGATCTAGACGGCGGAAAGAAGCCTTTTCTAGGTGAACTAAGGGGACTGGAACTAGCTCCGTCTTGGCCTATTTGAGCACCAAACCAAGGGAACTCCAGGGCGGACACTTTGGTATCATTGAAGCTGGCGAATAGGATATGTGATCCGTCTGGACTTGGCCAGATTGCTTCCGGACGTGGCAACACCTCCTCCTGGTACAACCAATCAGGCACCCCGTTGTAAATCACCCCTGGTATACCGGTGTCTGTGATACGCGTATCTTCTGGTGCTGAGGGTGTTATCCTCAGATAAATATCATTATCGGATATCATCAGGAGTGCCGTGGTATTGCCGAGCCAGGCCGCGTGCTGGAGTCGACTCTGCTGAATCCTCGACGAAGCATGTAATCTGAGTGGAGTGTGGTGACTGAAGAGAAGAGAACAAAATTTGTCTTCATCAAAAATTCTTAACAAGAGACGAGAACACTACAAGTTATTAAAAAAGAAAGGCTTAAAAAAAGTTCAACTACAAAATAATACTCACTCATTGGTGACATCATAGACCGTATAGTGGGCCGTGAAAGTGTGACGGAATACCTAAAACAGAAAGCAGCTCAATAAACCTTTTTTAAGCCTGATTCACTCACGCTCTCTAAAATTATCAACTATATAAATGAGCCATCTAGAAGATACAGTCAAGTAATGTACGTATAGTCAGACTATGGGGTGGCCTGATCAATTCAAAAGTAAACACAATGATTTATTCCACAAAAGTTCAAGGCAAGTTCACACAAGGATCTTCATGAGCCATAAAAATTGTTATTCGCCCTGGTAAAAGCACGGAGGAAGTAAAAGATAACGAGATGAACGAGTTAGCTTTCCAGCTTGAATGGTAATGACGGCGATGGTCACAGTGTCGCTGTAGAGACTGCTTGGTTCAACGACAAGCACGGCCCATAAAAAAAGGATAAATGAAGTAAAAAAAAAAAAACAAGCCACTAAACACACAACGTATTAACGGCAGATTCTAAGCAATTTTTAAAAGCCTTCTAATCGGCCCACCCGTTTATCGTTCGTTCAGGATTAAAAGCACGAGAGCCAGGACCATAGATACCAAAGCTAGCGAAGGTAGCTACCGAGGTCAAAGAAATAAAACGTCTATGAGGACTCTGAACTACATATGCAAACGAAATACATTGCCAACAGCATTCGGTGCAAGGAATCCCCTTACACAGCTTGAACTCGTAAAAGATCCACGAGCAATACCGCAATTCCCATATAGGGTAAGCTGAACGTTATCCAGGATAAACGGAACCAGCCATATTACTTGTTCCATCAGGCTACCTGACCCATCATGAATCGAATGACCCAAGGTATCAATTTTCAAATACGAAAATTGACTTACTGGCTTAACGTTGTGCTTGAAGAGTACGTAGCGTAGATCCGAGCTGCACTGATAACCCTGGACGTTGAGTTGCCTCTGAAAATGATATAATTTAGGGGTTACTCATCCGAAGACACGTGGTTTCCTTATGTGGATAGCTTGGGGGGGCCGAAGCAAAGAGGTGGACACAGTTCACCAGGATTTACGAGTGTCTGGCCATGATAGACCCTGAAGGGACCTAGAGTCCTTTCCAGTATAAAATAAAGGATAGTTCGGTAGACGACGACGACGTGGAGTCTGCGTCTCCCGGTAGTCGCAGAGTGCGAGTAGGTTTACGAGGGTCTCGCGAGAGCCGCGTGACTTTTCGT